>NW_017308773.1:42191-61561 GCF_000935625.1 Nanorana parkeri | reverse complement strand
TATATATATATATATATAAAGTAACAGCAAAGGAGAACCACACTTGTTGCAACTCAAAAGGATGCAGCGCAACAAAGCTTCCCTAGTATCACTTCAATCATATAATGATTAGTCCAAAATTGCAGCACTCCAAAGTATATTTATTTAAAAATAGCAGTGTTTCTGTAAATTGAGACACTTTCGGGCAACAAGCCCTTCCTCAGACTAGAAAAACACATACAGTACTAAATTGTAATAGGTTTACAGCAGAATATATATCCACCCATGTAATCAGAAATGAACATAATTAGCAATAGATTGTAATCATTATCTTCAATAGTTAGTATACAAGGAGCCAATGGCACAGGGAATAACACCCCTTCACAGAAGATACACACTATCTCTGTATTATGAGTTTTCTAAAGAGAAAGATCAGCAGAAATTGTTTTCATCGGACTCTCTCACTGAGTGAAATTCTGCCCCATCTAAAGGAATTCAGGGTAAATTATCACTCAACACTAAGGGGTCTATTCACTAAGCTGCTGTAGGCAGCCGAGTGAATGATCGACCTGAAGTGAAGTGAGCCGAACACTGTTCGGCTATTCACTTCAGGCTGGTACGGCTGATTTCACCGGCTTGCTTCGCGTGGCTTCGGGTCGGCCGAACATGTTTAGCATGTTTGGCCGACCCGAAGTGCAGAAGGAGTTCGACTCAGCCGATCCAACATCTGGATCGGCTGAGCTGAACCTCAGGCAGGCTACTCATTGCTGTTCGGGCTATTCTTAAAGATGCCAAACAGCAGTGAGTGAATAGCCGAATGCTGTCGAGCGGCATTTGGCTCGGCTGTTCTGCTCGGTCCCTCAGAGGTTCCGAGCAGAACAGAAAAAGAGTGAAAAAAGTAAAAAAAAAGTAATTAGAAAACGATTGTGCGGAGCTAGCAGTGACAGTTAGCTCCACCCAATAGTTTCCAATTGTCCGGCGGCTCTGCTGCTGTAAAAAAAAAATAATTAAAAAAAACTCTCCCGGGCGCTCTGGCATTGTACCCGCCCTCTGATGGGGAACTGCAGCAGAGGGCGGGTACAATGCTAGTTTACTATTGGCTATTGCAAATTGAAATAGCCAATAGTAATGTCCCAATGCTTTTCAATGGGAAATGGTTTTTTTTTTCTATTCTGACATCGCTCGTGTCAGAATAAAGAAAAAAAAGACACAGCAGTGCTTCTCTCCTTGGTGGCCGGGAGCAGGAGACTCCCGGGGCGCCAGGGAGAGTTAGCTGTTTGGAGATCAGTGTCCCTGGTTAGCAGGTAACCAGGGACGCTGATCTCTCTGAAAGTGGCCGGAACCAGCCGTAAGATCACGGCTGGGTCCGCCCAGCTGTCAGAAGCAGGCTGTCGGCCGGCCAATGGCCGGCCGCTCGGCCAGCTTCGGCTTTCAGCACGGCTCAGCCGAGCCGATGCATATGCGTTCGGCTCGACTGAGCCGCTCGGCCATGATCGGGAGCTGTACAGGCTATTGTGAATAGCCCGTACAGCACCCCTTCGGTTCTATTGAACCGAAGGGGTCCTGGGGCCGAAGCTAGCCGAAGGATCGGCCGAAGCTACAGCCAGATCCTTTGGCAGCTTCGCGAATAGACCCCTAAGTATAGACAAATTAACGTGGAAATAGAGCCTAGAGCACCACCTACTGGCTAAAAATACAAAATATTAACATGCTATATTTTGTATGCGGTATACCTGACAAAAATATATATACTGCATATCTCATTTTTTTTTTTTGTTATGGCCAGAATACAAAAGCAAAGAAAGATATACAAAAATGCATTTACATATACTGTATTTTCACAACAGTGTATCTTAATAGTTTATATGTAGATTTATACAACACTTACAAAATACTTTAAGGGGGAATTTTTTACTCCCAGGGTTCATACCACTTTCACCCAGCATTAGATTAGAAAGATGTGGGAATCTTGGGTGAAAGTTGTGTAACTATGGGGAGAAAAAAAATTCACCCAAGTAAATGGCATTACAGATGGGTAATATTGAGATATTAAAGTGTTTGACAATTTGGTCAGTTAGCAATAGTGTGCAGTAAATTATTAAAATCAGGCTGAATCAACTTTACAGTGGTCAGATGATTTAACGCTAATTTAGGTTTGTTTTGGATTGCTGAATACAACTGTTCACAACTGTTTTTTTTTTAAATCATCCATCTGTCAAAATCGTCCCACCCTTTTTGCGCATTTGCATGCAATTTTGCATATGCTTGCAAAATTCCAGAATGTGCAACTATTATTTCATGTTTATGTGGTGCTTTATAGTGTATCCCACCACGTTAGGTGGTGCAGGTTCCAGTATGACAGTTTACTTATTTTTTAAATATATCATTAGCTCATCTCTTCAAGTGAAAATAAAATAATAAAAAATATAAAAAAAAGAAACTGTCAACTGGCAGGCTTTCTATAGGGACTGTGTACGCCTCTTCTGCCAATCAATCTTCTTGCTCCCTGTCACCAATTTTCGCATGCCGAGATTAAGTAACTCCTGCGCTCATGAGTGGGAGTTGTATCATCGAGGCCTGGTAACCATTATCACCAAAATAGAAAATGAAGATAAATCGTCTCTATCCTAAACTAAGTAAAAACTAATTTGGGCTATACATACACTTGATTATTTAGAGCTACAAGCTCAACTAAAAGCCAATATGCTCTGTTGCAAAGACTTGAGATCCTTAATTTCATGCTATTTGTTAAAATCCTTGAATGGATGTTCAGCTCTTGAGCGAAAAGCTACATTTTAATAAAACAGGGCCCAGTTTTTATTCAGAAAAAATCTGCCTTAATTAAAAGTTAAAAAAGAAAAAAATAATAGGAAAGAAGATTTGCTGCTTTTGTGTAGGATGCAATATGATTATTAATAAAAGGAACTATTAGTCAATGTTGGGCTTCAAAGTAGGCTTCTGTTTGCGACTGTATATACCTGTGCATTCATAAATAACTGAATTTACTTTGTGTACCTTGCAGTGCAGCAATGTAAGACTGGCCCCATGGACCTGGTCTTCATCATTGACAGCTCAAGAAGTGTCCGACCCTTTGAATTTGAAAACATGAGAAAATTTATGATTGATATGATCAATTCACTTGAAATTGGACCTAGCCATACAAGAGTTGGAGTAGTGCAGTACTCCAGCCAAGTGCAAAATGTATATTCTCTTAAGGCTTACACTACAAAGGCTCAAATGCAAAAGGCCATAAATGACATAATTCCTTTAGCACAAGGGACCATGACTGGTCTGGCTATACAATACGCAATGAATGTTGCTTTTACTGAGGAAGAAGGAGCTCGACCACTGTCTCAGAGGATTCCAAGAGTTGCTGTTATAGTGACAGATGGTAGGCCACAAGATCGTGTTACGGAGGTGGCTGCACAGGCTCGGGAAGCTCAAATTGAAATCTATGCAGTTGGTGTACAAAGAGCAGATGTCAACTCTCTGCGGGCCATGGCCTCACCTCCTTTTGAGGACCATGTGTTCTATGTAGAATCATTTGATCTCATTCAGCACTTTGCCATCCAGTTTCAGGATAAACTCTGTGGTAAGTCGAAATACTTGTAACAGAAATTGTTTTAACAGAAATCTCAAGTTTTGTTTACAGGTCAGCTTTATGCATTGCACACATTTTTTGGAATTTTATCACAAATTCTTACCTGCTCCTATTCAATAGACATTAACATAAACCATAGCAGTATATCTGCTGAAATGTATCAAAATGAGTGTTAGGTGGAAGCTTCTGTCATTACAATAATAATGATTAGTCCAAGGGACAGGTTAACATTGAACCTCCAATATTCCTTTAGACATGCCACATAAAAAAAAACAGAAATTCATCTCCTAGTATTTTAGACCTAAGGGCTTGGTTGGGGATGCCATACTACAAGCATCAGGACAGGTACCTGTCATTTAACAATGTGCATTATGCAGAGATCTGGATAAAGCAGCTCACCAGTTTCAGGAGCAAGGGGTGAGGTTTCAAAGGAATTCTGGCTACAAAATTAGTACAGTTGTCATAGTTGCAAGAAAGAGAACACATCTTTGCAAATGTATACAAAACTATAACTGGCTGCAAACCTGATGAAAGGTCCCGTTTAAAAACTTTACAAAATACATTTTTAAGGCTCACTAGCTCAAATACATTCTAGCATTTTACTATATAAAGCTAAATAGTAAACTAATGACTTAATGTACCTATATAAAAATAATATAGTGTAATTAGATTATCACTTACATATTAAAATGTCTGCCTACATTGCCTATAGAAATTCAGACAGGCTATTTAAATGAGTATAGCATATGGTATATAGTTTCACTGTACGCGCCCCTCCCCACCGACTCATGCAGTGTATGACTGTAAGGAGCAAGTATGGTGCTTTACAAACTGAAAAGACATGTTTTTTAGTAAATGGAAGCAATAAAAAACATAATCCCTTGTGTATTTTATCAACCATTGATAAAATTATTAATTCCTATTGCATGATGGAAATTGTAGTTTGTTCCAGCTGCGTTGGAAGTTATGTCAGCACTTCCCTTACACCTTTTTCAGGTGTTCGGTCATAGCTGCACTTTCTGTTTCAAAATTATGACATCATAAACTTTTATAAGGTACTTGAATGCTACAGGTTCACTTGAAATGCTAATGAGTTGTATTTTTGTATTATATGTTTATTGATGGGTCCCTATTGGTTGAACTATGCACTGGCTTCTAATAGCTCTGGCCCGCTGCTCCAGCCATTTTAAAGGCAAGCAAGGTCCTCCTTACTCTTTCCATTGTAACCTCTAATAATGGATGTGACTGTTTGTACCTGAATTTCCGAATTGTTGCATTGAAGAATGATAAAAAGACAGTGGGTAGTACAAGCCAATACCATTCGAAAACATGTCATTTTTAGGTTGATCCACCCTTTTATTATCAAATGTGTTCTGTTGTATATTGTTGTAGAAAGCATTAAGCGATATACTGTATATAGTCAAAAATCGTAGTATCAAAATCATCACAGCAGATTTACATTAAACGTTTCTAGAATCAGTAAAGTATTTGGCATGTTACTGGCAGCCTAGGCATGGATAATGTAGTCCTTGCAGAAATCCAACCATGCATATGCAGCTGCTTCCGTTTTGTTAAGTCAATCCAAGTCCAAGAAAAGTTTGGTGCTTGCTCTGTTTTTTTTATTATATTATGATGCATGCTCAGGCAATATGTGCATTTTGGTTGAGAACCCTCTAGCATTGCACGTACCCCACTTAAAAGAAGAGTTCCAGTAAATATAACTGGAAAGGATGGTGGGAAGTAAGTGTTATGTGTGATTTACTCTTACCTTTATGCTGTCCTTTTTAGAGGTATGGCTCTCCTGTTGCTGCTATTTTATGAATGCGATTAGTTACTGAAGGGTAACTAATCTGGCTACCATATGCAACACTAACTTCATTCAGAAAATAGTGACAGAAAGAAGAGAAGAGTGCACATTAAGCTGACAGTACTACTGCCCTCCTGGCACAGGTTTTGGAGGGCAATATATCAAAAAAGAAAGCTTGGTAGTTATTTTAATTAACACATTACACTTACCTCTAACCATCATCTCTAATTATATTTCCTGGAGCTGTCCTTTATTATGTCCTATGATTAGGAGCATTTTCTTAAATTTCCCTTGCAGCATGAGGCTTTCTACAGTTTCCTTTAAGTGAAGCACAAAGAGAGTCTTTTGTGTTACTAGAAAGAAAATGTCTCAGATGTCTACTCATACTTGAAAAATCCTCCTTTTTCAGGTGTAGATATGTGCACTGAAATGGACCATGGATGCCAACATATCTGTGTTAGTGTTCCCAGCTCCTACTACTGTAAGTGTAACCCGGGTTACAAACTTAATGCAGATGGAAAGACATGTTCAAGTAAGTAAGAATCCCTTTTGCTATGTATTTATGAAATGGCATTAAAAGGAAATTATACATGGGGAAAAATTGAATAAAGGGGAACCTGGCCAATTACAAGTACATGGGCAGAGGGAATGGAGGATGGAGAGAAATTGAGCTGAGATATTTTAGCATATGTATGTCTTCTAACCTTCTCTGTTTCAAATCTATGGACATGCCTCCCTTTTACAAAATATTTTTACTTTGCTAGATATCCTATACGGTTAGTGGGTACACAGTACGAGGTTCAGCTATAATATGTTCTTAACAGATCTATTTAGTCAAACACGTTCTTCAGAGAATAGTTACAAAGTTAGAACTTATGGCTCTAATGCTGGCCCTACACCAGTAGAATTTTGTTCGAAGGCATTTGCTTTCAGAATGTTCATTTGATTTTCTAACGGTTATTCAGGTCAAATCGATGATCAGTTTTGACCACAGTGACGAACAAAATCAAAGGAGCAGGATGGAATATTATTCTTGAACAAATTAAATGTTAACCGTGAATGTGGTTATCTTTCAAGAAACATCATTTATTTCCAAAATCAAATGTTACAATCAAACCAGATTTCAAATGACATTTTACAAGTCACTGTTGGCATTATTAAATGTTCTGGTGAGAACATTTAGCGTATGGCTAACTTAAGGGAGCCAAGAGATTATTTTCTTCAATGTGAGGTACAATACCTTTGTTTCAATTTCCCGTTTTTTAGACGTAGCTACCATTCTACCACCATTACTTCATCTGACACAGATGGTGCGAAGACTTTTGGGTTTACAAATGGACCACCCATATGTCATAACCTCAGGATTTACCTCTCAGACTGCATGTCCAGCATAAAGCTAAATAAATATTACTTAGTCAGAACATAAGATGGGTACTGGAACAGAGCTCCCATTAAAGCGGTATGCCGAAAGGGGTTTCCATAAGAACTGCAGATGTTCAGGATGTAGGTGTCCAAATAAACCTAATAGGAAGGGAATTTTTAATGTTTGGTATGAGGTATCCCAAGTTTAGGAATTGCGAAAAATATTTAATCAAGACAATGTTCAGTAGGCCTATTGAAAAGACAGTAATTGCTTTGGGGGCAGCACAGTGGCTTAGTGGTTAGCATTTATGCATTGGAGCCCTTGATTGAAATCTTGGCTATTGCTTAATTCTCCTTCAGAAAATGTTAATTGCTTGGCTGTTATGCTGTTCATTAATGTTCATGCCATGCTGTCTAATGGCTTCTGTAGTCAGTGACTCAGAAAGTACTGAAACCATTGGAGAAGTATGCAAGCAGGAGTCCTGACTTCCTAATCTAGATGCATATTTTAGGTCAGTGTCTCTCAGTACCTAAGTGAGAGAGAGTCAGACAACTAGTATTTGTGGAAGGAGTTCAGCAATGGCAGCCCATGAATATCACTTACTCACTACAGATTTGTTTAAGGATAGAGGGTGAAGTCATGCAAATCATGTTGTTATGCCTTCCTGCTTAGCTGTGCATCAAGCCCAGATACAGTCTGAAATATCAGATACATATTTCTGTTAGCCGTCATTGGTGCAAGTTACAGAAACCATGGCTTCTGTGAGGTGGGGCTTGCAGAGCATTAGCCCTATATTTATATGCAGCATGTGTGCTTTAAAAATGCAATTCTAGATAAAGAATTGGCCACTGAGACATAAAGGAATGATTTACACGCTCTGCCCTCAGAGAAGCAACAAACCCCTAGGGGTTGTGATAGGAGTGATGGCATATAAATACCATCTTTTTAAGAAGGCATGCTGTATTTTACAATATTTTCATGGAGTGGCTTTTAAATACTTTTGGGCTAGTCACCAACTGACTAGCTATAAAGCAGTAGAATTTGAAACTGCGTAGGACCTGCTTAGGGTGTCATCTAAAGCCTTGGTTCTCAACTGGTGGGTCGCGAACCCCTGTTCAGTGGGTCGCTGCATGCTCTCTGCTTTTCTAGCTGAGAGGCTCCTCAGCCTCCCTCTAGCGCAGCAATGTCCGTTCTTGCGTTCGGAGAGGCCCGGGGGGCAATTGCCACCCTGCCCAGTCCGCCCCTGGCTGGAGCTATGGCCGTGAGGGAACTCCATCCAGATGAGAATTGCTGACAGTTCCCTCGCATGTCTGGTAGAGGTGCCTGGACTGGAGTGATGTCACATTCTGGCTCCTGGCATATCTACAGGGTGTGCAAAGGAGTTGTACAAGCAATGCACATATGCATGGAGCTCCATCACTGCACAGCAGCCCACACTAGTTCCCATAAGGTAGGGAGCCTGGGTGGATCTTAAAATAAAAAGAAACAAATAACTTTTTTTCTTTTTGAGTGTGTGTGTGCAAGATTGTGTCTGTGGTTGTGTGTCTGACAGTGTTTTTGAGCGCCCGTTCACACTAGTACAGTGAGTTAATTGAACAGTCCTGTGTCATTAACGCATTGTACCACGCAATCGCACCTACTATGTGTTCTGGTGCAGGAGGTGCATTGCATTGCCATTCATTTGAATATGTGGCACCCCAAGCGCAACTACTGCCCACAGTTCAATCACCCTCACTGGAACGCGCAGTACCGCAATGTCTTGCGTTCCATTGCAGTGCAACTTGGGTCGCGACTTAATGACCAAGTACAAATGTGGGTACTGAGGTTACACAGGTTGAGAACCACTGATCTAAAGGATAGGTCTGGTCATTCTTAAGATGTTCATTTAGGCTTATAGTGAACATTTACAAATCCAAAATATTATGAAACTCTAACATTTCTAAAGCAAATAATTTTGTGCTAGTAATTCTTTTTTTTTTTTTTACATCAAAATTCTGGCATTGGTAAAAGCCAGTTAAAAAAGTGCCCTCCCGAATGCTAACCTTTAAAACGATCCTAACAATTAGAGCCCATTTTCACCTACATGTATGTGTGTATTTCATCATGGGAGTAACATGTGTCACTATGCTTCTACCCATTCATTTTTATGGGCCCTTAACAACCTTCCATGTACTTGACGCATTTTTGTCAATGTACAGTGCATATGTATTGACATCTATGTATTCTGGTGAGTTGAGGTGCATTGATTACTGCAGATTCATGTATGCAGGGGTCCATTAGGAATTAATAGGATGCCCCCAAAATATAAAGAGGGGAATTTATCAAAACTGGAGCAGACATAAACTGGAGCAGTTGCCCATGGCAACCAATCAGCATCTCTCTGCAGTTTGCTCAGGTAAGTTTTGAAAATGAGAAAGAGAAATCTGCTCCAGATTTTGTCTGCTCCAGTTTTGATCAATTCCCCCAATGTGTAATAATGCGCATTAACACACATCAAAATGCATTTGAAATTATGCAGGCATTGGTATTGAACCAGTCTAAATGTTCCTCTCCCCTGAACCCAAATTCTAACCCCCTCAAATAATTATAAAACCTAACCTATCACTTAAACTCCAAATCGTAACTTTAATCCTAATTTTAACATTATTGTTTTGTAACCCCTGTCCAAAACAATAACCTAAACCTAACTTTAACTTAACCCTTGAAGGGACATACCTCTCTTCTTTGGCTCCAAAAGCATTGGCCTGACCTGCCCTGAGATGGACACTGAAAACTACCCATGCAGATATATACCTTTTCTGTGGCTTGCTCCTGTGATAGACTTTAACTTCAATGCAAATTAGCTAACTAAATATGAGATTGTAGTTCATCATGGGAGTGAGCTTGGAGCAGTGGCTACTTTACAACACACACAAAGACTATAGGGAACAAAAGTAGCCACCCTCCAGAAGGAAGGACAGTGTCAGCATGAATTCGGAGATGATTTGAGGATCTACCCCTGAGATCTACCCACAAATAAGTAAAATTTGTGTTAATAGTTAGGTACTTGATTGTATTTTTAAGATTTAACTCCTAAGTTTAGTGTCACTTTAAAGAAAGAAGTTGTGAAGAAAGAAGTCTAACCTAATCAAGACTATTAATGTTGCCTAGATTAAAAAAAAAAAGTTGTCTGTGTAACATTAGGGTCAAATTATAACTAATACATTTTAAGATTTTAATGTTGTTTGTGAGATGATATATCAAAGCTATGAGATTTAGATTTCTGAGACCAGCGGTATACCAGAATTCTGACTTCTTACTGGCCACAGACTGGCAGATGTCTCCATGAGAATGTCATGTGAGAAGCCATCTGTCACGTGAGAACTCGTGAGTGTCTGTAGCACCAGAGCCCATCTCTGTTTCTTGCCAATAGACTAAACTTCATACCTAATTAACACCTTATTTCCTTATTCTTATTAAATAAAGGTGTAGGATTACCTAGGTCACACAAGGATTTTGCCATTTCGAGAATCTGTAACAGTTATAAGAGGCACCTCTAACAGTTAGAAGTATTTATTATTACCTCCTAGTTAGGATCCAAAGGTTCTAATTGTTGCCAAGAAAGTTCAGGCCACTTATGTATTTGTTTCCTGTACCAGATCAGTGTTATAATGCAATGGATACATTTATCATCTGACTGCAATATTTACGATATATTTTGCTATTTTGCTTTGCAGTGATAGACCTGTGTGCTCAAGGAGACCATGGCTGTGAGCAACTATGTGTCAGTTCTCCTGGATCTTATACCTGTGCTTGCAGAGCAGGGTACAAACTAAACAATGATAAAAAGACTTGTTCATGTAAGTTAATCTGTTTTGTTTAAATGTAGTAACTGTCACTTTTCTGGAAGATTTACATAAGAAAAAAATGATTTGACAATAAACCACATATCTCTGCTGACCCCATCAAATTTGACTATGTTATGGTCATTTAAGGTCAGGACGTAAAGCTGTCATTTCCTGATCAGCAGGGGTTCTATGAGAACCTTGATAGATACTGAGACAGAAAGCCCTGCCAAGCATGTAACAAAATCATAGGAGCAAGTGCCAAGGTTCCAAGAATGGCAAAACTGGCCCTGATCTTCTAATAATATTTAATAATAATAAGGTTAGAAGTTCTATCAGATTTTTATCTTTGTGTTAACCGCAACAAAAACCTTACTTGAAGCTTTTTTAGACCTTTCCCCTTTTTGTCTAAAATTAAAGTATAACAAAAGCCCAAACTTTTTTTTATTTTAGATGTAGGATTAAAACTGCTGGCAGGTTTTTTTTCTTTTGCTATCTGTGTCTGATTAGGGAGATTTCCCTTCACATCCTGTCCTTAAAGTGGACCTTTACCCATATCTTTAAAATAACACCTTTAGAAATGTTCAGTAATGACAATCTACAAACACATACTTCTAGATAATTGCAGGCTTGGTATTCTTTGCATACCTTATTTCTCTTTTCTTCTCCAGTCTTCTGGCAGAGGCCATGTTTACTAAGGGCAGATTACTAGCTCTCCTTTTACTTTTTGGATTTCTGGCACATGTGACTAGACATGTGACTAGGGCATGTGACCATGCACATCATCTCTGGGGAGGAAAATGTCTTTCCCTGAGATCTCATGAGATTACAGATGAGCTTTCCCAGCAATGCTCTGCTAATGACAAGGCAACTCCAGTGTGCATTGCTTTTGGCAAACTGAAGTCATTTTTCCCTTTCAAAGCAGGAAGTGAATGCTCTGCAAGTGTAAGTATTTCAAAATCACAGCATTTTACACCTGACATGTCTATGTTATTATTAATCATCATATATAAAGGGATGCATTGGTAGAATTTGATTTTTGATTGTAAAGGTCCGCTTTAAGACTTAGCAGGACAGGAAGTGACGTAACATTAAATTAATTCCCCTCTTAGACAGTTGTCAGGGAAAACAATAGCCTGATTTAACAGAGGAAGTGAGAATTGTGGCAGAACACAATTACAATATCCACTTATGTATTTGTTTCCTGTACCAGATCAGTGTTATAATGCAATGGATACATTTATCATCTGACTGCAATATTTACGATATATTTTGCTATTTTGCTTTGCAGTGATAGACCTGTGTGCTCAAGGAGACCATGGCTGTGAGCAACTATGTGTCAGTTCTCCTGGATCTTATACCTGTGCTTGCAGAGCAGGGTACAAACTAAACAATGATAAAAAGACTTGTTCATGTAAGTTAATCTGTTTTGTTTAAATGTAGTAACTGTCACTTTTCTGGAAGATTTACATAAGAAAAAAATGATTTGACAATAAACCACATATCTCTGCTGACCCCATCAAATTTGACTATGTTATGGTCATTTAAGGTCAGGACGTAAAGCTGTCATTTCCTGATCAGCAGGGGTTCTATGAGAACCTTGATAGATACTGAGACAGAAAGCCCTGCCAAGCATGTAACAAAATCATAGGAGCAAGTGCCAAGGTTCCAAGAATGGCAAAACTGGCCCTGATCTTCTAATAATATTTAATAATAATAAGGTTAGAAGTTCTATCAGATTTTTATCTTTGTGTTAACCGCAACAAAAACCTTACTTGAAGCTTTTTTAGACCTTTCCCCTTTTTGTCTAAAATTAAAGTATAACAAAAGCCCAAACTTTTTTTTATTTTAGATGTAGGATTAAAACTGCTGGCAGGTTTTTTTTCTTTTGCTATCTGTGTCTGATTAGGGAGATTTCCCTTCACATCCTGTCCTTAAAGTGGACCTTTACCCATATCTTTAAAATAACACCTTTAGAAATGTTCAGTAATGACAATCTACAAACACATACTTCTAGATAATTGCAGGCTTGGTATTCTTTGCATACCTTATTTCTCTTTTCTTCTCCAGTCTTCTGGCAGAGGCCATGTTTACTAAGGGCAGATTACTAGCTCTCCTTTTACTTTTTGGATTTCTGGCACATGTGACTAGACATGTGACTAGGGCATGTGACCATGCACATCATCTCTGGGGAGGAAAATGTCTTTCCCTGAGATCTCATGAGATTACAGATGAGCTTTCCCAGCAATGCTCTGCTAATGACAAGGCAACTCCAGTGTGCATTGCTTTTGGCAAACTGAAGTCATTTTTCCCTTTCAAAGCAGGAAGTGAATGCTCTGCAAGTGTAAGTATTTCAAAATCACAGCATTTTACACCTGACATGTCTATGTTATTATTAATCATCATATATAAAGGGATGCATTGGTAGAATTTGATTTTTGATTGTAAAGGTCCGCTTTAAGACTTAGCAGGACAGGAAGTGACGTAACATTAAATTAATTCCCCTCTTAGACAGTTGTCAGGGAAAACAATAGCCTGATTTAACAGAGGAAGTGAGAATTGTGGCAGAACACAATTACAATAGTTTTTTTTTTTAAACATTAGGGGGAGTTCCAGTTCAAGTTGTTTTTAGGGCCGGTGGAGACCTGAGCGATGTGGTATTGCGCGTCCCGGGATTGCGCGTCTCGGGATTGCACGGTCCTGCACAATTGCAATCTGCAATCTGCTTGGCGAGACTGGGGTGCCATTCGAAAATAATGGCACCGAAAGCACAATCTTCTGTGATTAAGCACTGCAAGTGTGCAAATGGCAGAACTATCATACTGCAATATATATGGTAAAGTAGAACAGAAGCCAAAACATTTTTGGATGGAGTAAAGGTGGTTACACTGTGCGAATTTCGGCCAGTTCACAGTGGGTGCCACTGTCGGCACCCTTTCAGCCAGCATCCCTTCGATCAGCTGTTTGAAGGAGCCGGTTGGAAAAGCTACATGCAAACAGAGCAGGCCAATGAGCTGTCGGTTCTGTTCAGGTATTCTAAGTACACAGGGTACGAAAGAAACAGCGGGGATTCCTCGATCAACACGCTCAAAGCATTGATGGTGGAATCTGCTCTATTTTTTTATTTGAACGAAAAAAATAAAGCAGTGTATGACCAGCTTAAGGGAGGGTTATAACCCCTATCAGCTTTTTTACCATCTGTGGAGATTTCCCTCGCTTCCTGTCAAATAACCACAATAGAAAGTGAGAGGAAATCCCTCCTAAGTGAGGGAAATCCCTGGTGGTCAGCAGGGTCCCCACAATTTGTGTCTCCATTGAAAGATTTCCTACGTACCTCACCTCACTAACCGCTCAGTGGCCACCACCCCTCTCTGCCAATCCCTCCACTGGCTTCCTATAGTGCATCAGATAAAATGTAAAATTCTAGCAACAACAAACAAAGCCATCCACAACTCTGCCCCTGACTACATCTCCAACCTCATCACAAGATATCACCCAAACCATCCTCTATGCTTCCCCCAAGAGCTCCTGCTCACCAGCTCCCTCATCACCTGCTCCAATGCTCGCCTTCAGGACTTCTCCAGAGTCCCCGGGGACACAGACAGCAATAAAAAGCTGACAGGTGTTCTAATCCCTCTCCACTCTAATCAAAAAAAAAAAATACATTTGGCTTCATTTGCACTTTATATAAAGCATATTATGTATTGATCATACATAAATCATATGTATGATTAATACACCAGAAACCCAACATTACTGGTTGCTTTGGGACCTGGCTTGGTTATTTCTACCACATTTACCTTTATCATTTGGTTGCATTAAGTGATTTAAAGAACTTCAGACAAGCTAAAAATTAACCTTTGTAGTTGGGCTTCCCCAGCACTGCAAGGTTTAACTGATCATTTTGGTCTAGAGGCTAAAATAAAGAAAATATACTCACCTGAAGTCTAAGGTGGGCTGAGACCTGTGGAACCATCATGGCAGATGCATCGGTTAGACATGAGGACACCGAGGGACATTCCACCACCAGAGAGGAGAGGCCGAGAGGTGAGCAATCACCACCATAGTACAAGGGATCAGGTGATTATATTTTCTTTATTTTAGCCCCTAGACCAAAGTGAGCAGTGCTGTCAGATTGCTTGGAGTTCTGTAAAGCTAAAATATAATTTACACTTTTCAGCTAATGGGCTGTGGGTGTGCACAGACCAGTAACTGGCAGAATTAAATTGCTTTTGTGAAGTAGGGTACCTTGTTGTAAGTAAGCAGAGATAGGCAGATATTTTAACAGCTATAATCCATAAAATGCTGGGCTCATGCTGCCTAGTCCACCATGCAGAAGAGATGAGAAGCTGAGAAGGGGAGTCTTAGCAAGAAACCCTGAATTGTAAAAGAAATTGGCATCATTAACTTTTATAGAAGGTGAAAAAGTACTTATGACAAAAAAAAAAAAATTAATTATTTTGTTTTTCTATAGCAATAGACCTCTGTGCTCTGGGGAACCACGGATGTGAACAACTCTGTGTCAGCTCTCCAGGCTCATATACCTGTGCCTGTCGTACTGGATATAAACTAAACAATGACAAGAAGACTTGTTCATGTAGGTTAATAGTGTGTATTAATCTATTTTTATATTTGTCAATAAGATGTTTCTGTATATTTTACAAATGCAATCCTAAGATTGTAGCAATAAATAAACATGGAGCAGCTTTACCCTCTTGTCTCCAATCCCACTGCTGGAACCTCGGTGCCAGGTAAAGCTTCCGCCAGAGCCTTCACTAAACAATAGGCAAAAACCGAAGTCGTAATGGGGGTTGATTGATAATTGGTAAAAATAGGAACTCGTAAGGGGAAGTCCATCGAACCAATACTCAATTTGTAAGAAGGCATAAAAGCAGCAAACAAACAAATGCTAACATGTTTCAGCCCCCAAACTGGGCCTTAGTTAGCTATGCCTTTTTACAAATAAAGTATTGGGTGGATGGACTTCCCCTTACGAGTTCCTATTTTTACCTATTATCAATCCTAAAATAGCAAAATGAAAAACATGTTTTGTGTAATGCTGTTTTTCAGTCTCCACTTCATTTAAAGATAAACTGTAACATTTACTGCCAGTATGTTATTGCTGTTTATGTCCTAGTTGGGACAATTTCCCTCTACCTTCTGTCCCTTTGCCACCCTTTCAGACCATGAAACACAAGTTGTCACTGGAACAGGAAATTAAGGGAAATCTCCCCAACAGGGACACAGACAACAATTGCTGTTTGTTTCTCTAATGGATAAGTTGTTCATACTATTTGTCTTGGGATCAGGGATTGAAAGGGAAAAATTTATTTCCCCTGAGTACTGTTCCCTGGTCAGTTAGGTTCATGGTGAAGGAAAACAAGATACATGTATGCTGTCCTGCCCTCAGAACCTACCAAATAGGTTTAGATGCCATCCTCTCCCTTGAAAACAGTCTTAACCAGACGCGATTTAATAATACACATATTTAAAATGCATAAACATGCACACACCTTCCTGATTGCATCCAGTAGTCAAAGCTTCCTTTGCCTAGGGCTCCAATGGCCAGCATTTTTGTTGAATGTTAAAAACTACTGCTGCTCTTATGGATTACTTTTTACTCTGTATACTGATTTATATATTTGTTTTGCAGTGATAGACCTGTGTGCTCAAGGAAATCATGGCTGTGAGCAGCTCTGTATTAGCTCCCTTAGTTCCTATACCTGTGGCTGCCGTACAGGCTTCCAGCTGAACAATGATAAGAAGACTTGTTCAAGTAAGTGCCAGTATGCCACTCCTCTTCAAAAGCAATGCCAGGTAACAAGTTAATCAAGTCAGACCGCTGCTGGGGTCATCCAGAAAACACTGAAACTAAGCTCTGTGTTGTCCACTGCAATGCAAACCAGGAGACCGCATCTCACAGGGTCACTGGGATTGTATTTCCAGAAGTCCTGTGCAGTGCACTTCCGGCATCATCTAGCACATTTAAATATCCAATCTGGTTTAAATCAGTTTGTTGGCTGGCAAAAACTTCCTAGTACTGACATTTTTTTCCATTAGTCTTGGAATTCTTCTCCTGTCCCACAAACAGGGGTCCTCAGATCACCAGATATCTGTCAAAATGGAGTGGGGTGGACCGCTACAGCAAAACCTGGTGGAAAAACAGAAGTATTGAGCAATTAGGCTGCACTTCCTGGTTCCATCTCAAGGCTTAATTTTTAATCCTGACTTGTATGCACCTTTACCTTGGCTCTTCAAGGATGGGAGAGGAATTCACACAATTAGCTAGTGATTTTTACACCACTAATTGGTCTGACATTTGATCTGACATACATACATTTGTGACAACGCAAGACTCTCTTAGCACTGTTGTTAGTGCTGCACAGGGAGTAGGATATTATTTTTTAAAAAGTGTTTTTCTCTATCTGTTGTGTGACTCGGGCCCAACAGTAACAGTCTTGCGCTAATGTTCTTTTGCAACAGCAAAGTCTTTTTCTTCTCTCAATCAGGATAAATTGGTGCAATCTCTTTTTTAAGGTAGATGCATGCAGACCCAAGCTGTTGCAAGAGGTTTTTTTTTGTAATATCTCTTTATTTACTTTTTATGAACATACATATCATCTTTACATTTCAATTTCATTTTAGTAATGCTTTTGTTATCTCTCATTACAATACTCATTAAAAAAAAACATAGCAGAGAAGATCTTTAAAAAGTCCATTAGGGAACATCGCCATAGCTTTTTGGTTTCCATAATATTATAGTTTTCACCCACCCCCTTTTCAATTCTGTTCCCTTTCCGCAGACATTCTCTCCTCTATCCATCCTATACACTCCAATTCCCCTCCCATTTCCCTACCCCCATAGAAAAAAAAAAGAGAGAGAGAGAGAAACGCAAAGAAAAAAACCCCCCCAAAAACAAGGGTGGGCATCATTGACCAAAGGGAGGAGTTTCCCTTATCAGTTCCATAAGTTCTGTAGAGACTATAAACTCTATCTAAGGTTTCCAGACTCCAAGGAATTCCCCATTTCAATCCCGTAGGCTTAATGTGAGTTCCTCCATTCTCATTGTATGATTCATTTCAGATACCCATTCTTCAAGGACGGGAGAAGAATTCACACAATTAGCTACTGATTTTTACACCACTAATTGGTCTGGCATACATACATGTGTGACAACGCAAGACACTCTTAGCACTGTTATTACTGCTGCATGGGGAGCAGGATATTATTTTAAAAAAACAACAACAACAAAAAACACAGTTTTGGCACTTATCCACTCACCTAGTGATGACACCCCAACAGTGTTTTTCTCTATCTGTTGTGTGATTCTGACCCAACAGTAACAGTCTTGCGCTAATGTTCTTTTGCAACAGCAAAGTCTTTTTCTTCTCTCAATCAGGTTAAACTGGTGCAATCTCTTTCCTACTGTAGATGCATGCACTTTGACCCTAGCTGTTGCAAGAGTTAAGTGAACACCCCACAATAAAATCTTGGGGTTCTTAGAGACTTCTTTTAGCATCAACTATTGACTCTTGGGCTGAATTTGCTGGACCAACCAGTCCTGGACAAATTAGCAGTCATTTGAAAGCTATGTCACTTGTAGCTTTTCTTCCTCACAGTGGCATGATTGATTTTAAATCATTTGACAATCTCTTAAATCCCCTGTCAGTCTCAGACATCCTCAACTTTCTTTCTAAGGGTCCTTAGAGACTTCTGTTCAACTTGGCATGATGACACCACACACATCATTAGCAAAGAGAACACCAAGCCCTAGATATCTGAGGTTTAAATAATGGCAAAGAAACACATTTAAGAGGCGCTGGGTGTTTTTTTTCTGTTTTTTTTTTTAAATAATTCTTATGTGTCATTTGTTCAAGTATATCACCTTTATCTGGAGGCTAATATTTGCCTTTTTAAAAAATGTAGAAAAAGGCAACTGTCTGCAAGTGACAAATCTAATGTTAAGGCGGTCATAGCCTTTATAGGATGGTTGAACGTGCAGGTAGACTCTAACCAACCATGTAGTTTTGTGCCTATGAACTAGAAAGAAGGGTAAGATACCTCCAGCACCAGCGTATCACATGGAAAACAGTAGTGACTGTAGAAAACTGGGCTACTGGGGTGTTCTTTTTTTTGTCCATAGATATAAGATTGACATGCAACCTGTACAAAAACAGCGGGAATGTGACAATTGTCCCTTATCTATAGTCAGATTAAAATACATTTAAAGCTATCATTTCAGTTTTGGTTCTGTTGGGAAATAATTAAAACCTATATCATTTTTTTTGCTCCCTGTGTCCTATTGGAGAGATTTAATTTTAGTTCCTGCATCATATTGTATTGTATCGCATCATTGGTTGAACGTGATGGACTTTTTTCAACCTGACTAACTATGTAACTATTGTAGACCTAAAAGAAAGTGAGCAGAAATCTTTTGAATCTAACAGAAATACCCTCTCTGGAATAAGTGTCTCCATAGGAAGATTTTCCTTTACATGATAATTCTTTCTATGGGTGAAAATCTAAAAAAAAAAGTCCTGGCTCTTTAAAATACTTAGAGTACTTAGAGTTCAACCAAAATGTTTTTTTGCAGTTTCAGATAGAGTGGGGAAAGATTTGAAAAGGTGATTTTTAGAGAGATTGTACAATCCCACTGTAATGTACATGACCAGTTTAAGAGTTGGTGTAGAAGACAGTTTATACCTAATATCTAAAAAAATATATATATTTTTTTCTGAGCTAAAATACAGTAGCAAAATAGTAAATATACTGTGTATGTGTATATATATATATAT
>NW_017308773.1:36846-42071 GCF_000935625.1 Nanorana parkeri | reverse complement strand
TATATATATATATATATATATTTGGACAAAAGAAGGCAGCAATGCCAAGAATGTCTTCTTGGGGGTACAAACATTTGGTAAGACATTTGGTGACATTGTGGATGTCACAAAGACCAATACTTTATGTGGATAGCCTGAAAATAGTATAGATGCAAAAATTGATTAGGAGGTTCTGACTTTTGCTTGTAAGTACCTTTTGCCATATTGTTAGATTCATACACTTACATGTAATAGGTTGACAGTCTTCAGTCGCAGCTATGAGTTAATGTAATCTTCCTGTGATTGTAAATTAACTTTGATCAACTGTTTTGGATTTTGAAAATAGTTTGTGTAGTTTAATTACTCATCTGAGACAAAATATTTCTAGTCTGTAGAACATCCTAATGAATAGATGAGCACAAATGCAAGCTCAACAAAGAGCCTTTATTTCAGGTCTGCAAGAAAGGACTGTCTGATAGATAGCACCATTTCATTAAACAATAACAAAATCAACTTCTATATTGTTCCAGTTTGATTTGAAACAGCCCAGTGTCCCTGACCTTTGTCTAAAAAGATTCCCTTGAGGAATGTGAAATAGTTGTGTATTTTTCCATTGATTCAAAAAAGAAGCCATAGATAGGACCGTGATGTTACAGGGTGGTGGGCATCCAGCAGTTATTTGAGAAGGATCTAAAAGTCATAGGCAATGTCTGATTACCCTGTTTGTTCTAAATTGCAGTGATTGACTATTGTTCATACGGCAATCACAGCTGTCAGCAGGAGTGCGTGGGCATCCTGAATGGCTACTTCTGTCAATGTAATGAGGGCTACATACTTCAAAGTGATGGGAAGACCTGTCTGGGTAAGTTGGAAGACTAAAAGCCCAGAGCAGAAATTGCACACTATGCACACAGATTCACATTCCCAACTACCTATTAAATTATATGTATGAAATGAATTTCAACTCTACATTACAACTATACCAATACATTATCTATTTCTACTGAATGGGCCATCTATGTATTGTCAGAAAAAGCATTTTTCTTTTATAAAACTACAAAGACAGACATTGTTTTGTGCCAAAATTTTCAGAAATAGAACTAAAATTTGCCTCACTCCATTTTAAAAGTATGGACAAGTAAAGTTGAACCAAACTCTCACAAATGAATACTTGTACCTTTGTAATGCACAGTGAGTTAAAACAGGATTACATCATTTTTTTTGTGGATGTGTGTGTGCTCCAGTAGCAGCTGAATGTTACAGTTTCACTGCAGTGACTTTGGGTGAAGCTTTCAGTGTCACTGGACATTGACACAGCTGCTTTTAGTCCAACTCAGGAGCAGGCAAATGGCAACACTGTACCAGAATTAAGCAAGGGCTGTCACCTTAGGAAATTAGGTGCCTATAAATACCCCTTGCTGGTTACAATGACAAAAAATAGTAAAGTAAAAAGGATTGCATTTTTGGACATTCCTGGGACATGTGCAGCAATATATTTTGTGTAAAGTGTATGTAAACCTTACATGTATATTTCATTATGTTTGGCATCATGCCTCGCTGTATACATTTTATTTGTGAAGAAAACGCTAAGCCACTGCCTCACAGTTAGCAGCAGGTTTGTCAGCCAGCTGAGTTCTTTCAGCTGGATTTTGGGCTGCCTATATGGTAGATCGGATACACAGCCCAAAGACCAACTGATGAAGCACACTTGGAAGATTAACAATACTGCTGCTAACTGTAAGACAGTGACTTAGGGGTCTATTCACAAAGCTGCCGAAGGATCTGGCCGTAGCTTCGGCCGATCCTTTGGCTGGCTTCGGCCCCAGGACCCCTTCGGTTCAGGAGAACCGAGGGGGTGCTGTACGGGCTATTCACAATTGGCCGGCCGACAGCCTGCTTCTGACAGCTGGGCGGAGCCAGCCGTGATCTTCAGAATAGAGAAAAAAAAAAAAGAAAAATTCCCATTCAAAAGTATTGGGAGTTTACTATTAGCTATTTCAATTTCAATAGCCAATAGTAAACTCCCAATGCTTTTGAATGGGAATTTTTCTTTTTTTTTTTTCTCTATTCTGACATGCTCATGTCAGAATAAAGAAAAAAGACACAGCGGGGTTTCTTTTCTTGGCGGCCGGGAGCGGGGGGGCTCCCAGAGCGATAGTTAAAGTACCACAGCGCTGAATACTGAAAAATGGCCTGGATGGGAAGGGGGTTTAACACCGCGGATGTCAACTGGTTAAGAAAAGCTCTGTGGTGCCCCCATCCCTGGGTGATCTAAGCATGTGATTATTTTACTTAATGGTCAGTCTAGCCCTGTTCCAGGTGTAGATATGGGTATCCTAATATTCTCCTAGTGCAGCATTTCTCAACCATTTTACCAGATTTCAGTGAACCACTGCTTAAATAATTATATTTGTAGCTCATGGTACATTTGTGTGACCATCAAGTTGTAGAAAGTTTTAAATACAAGATCAAATAATGTGTCATAAGGAACTATGTATAAAGTAGTGAATGTGATATACAGTATAATAGATATTCTCTGGTGAAGAATCAATCACTGCCATTTAAAACACATACACCTGGAAGATTTACTTACATAGAATGCTTGCTAAATGTCATATCCTCTGCTTTATAAATATGCTCCTAGGGCTAATGTATTTAATGCCTGGGGTGGATTATTTTTTCACACCCCCCATGCTGTATTACATAGTTACATAGTTACATACTATTTGGGGTTGAATAAAGACATACAGTACGTCCATCAAGTCCAACCCATATAGGTCCACGCATCATCTCATTCTTAGGGATACTGGTATCCCTGGATATTACGGTCCCTCAAGAAATTGTCCAAACGTTTCTTGAACAAATCTACACTCTTGGCTGAAATCACTGCCGGTGGCAGTGAGTTCCAGACCTTAACCGCTCTTAGGCTCTGTTCACACCTAGGCGTATCGAATATGCGCATTTGTCGCGCGTTTCGTAACGCGTAAATTAGGAATAATGGTCTTGTTATAGCCTGGCTTAATTCCTTAAGTACTGTGGGGTGAAGGTTATCTGGTCCAACTGCTTTATTTGCATTGAGCATTTTAAGTCTATGTTCTATTCCGCTTTCCACCAAACCATTGTGGTATATTATCGGTTGAACTATGTGTTTTCGTTCAAAAGATTTTTATTTCTTTACTTTTCATGTAAACAGATTACAAGTACATTAAAACACATGTCACTTGTCAAGTATAATGAATCATAAACGGAACATACATAATAAGGTAAGGTTGTAAGCATCAAAGTAGTCTGGGAGAAGTACTAAAGAATTCCTAGAGTCTTATGGTGCATTGATACATCATATCAGCTCAGACTTCCAGTCAAGGTTACAGAGAGAGGGGGGCCTGAGTTATCTGGTTCTGAGGGGGAAGAAACAACATGGGGAAGGGGAAGGATGGAGCTAGTAAAGGGTGAAGTAGGGGGGGTGGAAAGGGGGAAGAGGGAGGAAAAGATTACCTTTGAGTGGAGGAGTCAAGATAGCTGTCCATCAACTGCAGATTCGGGATCTCAGATTGTCAAAGAATCAACATTGAAGGAGGGAGGCAAGTACGACTCAATCCACGGTTCCCACAGCTTCCTGAACGGCATCAGAGTGTCCCTTTGAATAGCAGTAAGCTTTTCAAAAAACATCACCCGCGTAACTCTGTGCTTGACTTCAGCAAAGGGGAGGTCCGGGATCTTCCAATTTCTCGCAATGACCTGTTTGGCCTCTGTGAGGATGAAGGTGATTAGTCGGTGCTGACGTATCGTGCACCCCAATGGTTTCTTGAGCAGCAGAGCTTCCAACGGGTCCTTGGGGAACGTCTGGCCAGTAACTGTGTATAGAAGTTGGTAGACTCTATGCCAGAATCTCCTCACCTTAGGACAGGACCACCAAATGTGAATGACCGAACCCTCCACCCGGCAACCCCTGAAACAGTTTGGGGATTGAGATGGGATAGCTTTGGAGATCCGGAGCGGAACCAAGTACCACCTATGGAGCAGTTTGTAATTAGCCTCCAGAGCTTGAACATTCATTGAGCTGTGTCGTCCAAATTTGTGTCCAGATGTCAGGGGCAATGGTACACCCTAGGTCCCGTTCCCACCTGGAGATGTAAGGGGGAGGGGAGGCGTGCAATTTGTCCAAGAGGAGGTTGTAAAGGGTAGATATAGTCCCTGAGCCATGCATCCCAAGGTGTAGTAGTCTCTCGAAAGGGGAAAGTGGGGGAATGGGGCGTACGTGTCCCAATCGAGTCAGCAAAAAATGTTTAATCTGCAAATATTGGAAAGTTTGTTTAGCATTCAAGTTGTGTGTAGATTGAAGTATTGGGAAAGGCACCACACCCGCGTCTGAACAGAAGTCCCCAACTAGGTTCAGGGAGTTGGAGAGCCATAATTTAAACGCAGCCGGGTTTGAGAAGCCTGGTTGGAAGAGTGGGTTGCCATGAATAGACATCAGGTGAGTGTGAGAGGACATCCATCCCAATGAAAATCGGAGGCCATCCCAAACTTTCAGAGTGTGTTTGAGAATCGGATTAGGAAAATTCCTTCTGTTTGGGTACTGAATGTGAGACTCTAGGGAAGGAACCCTTCCAAATAAACCGTAATGGGGCGTAGGAGTAGCCTGAGTCGATAAGTGGGGATCGAGATCGGAAGGACCCTAGCGTGGTATAGAAATTTGGGAAGCAGGGTCATTTTAACGGCTGTGATCCTTCCGAGCCACGATATGGAATGTTTTTACCAAGAGGACAGTAAGGATTCAAGGTGTGAAAACAATTTCAGGTAGTTTGCATCGTACAATTGGTCATAGGAGGAGGTGAGATATATTCCCAAGTGGGGCAGTGCAGTGGGTACCCAAGTATCGGGGAATGATTGTTGTAGGGAGGAACAAAGGGAGGGGGGGGGGAGAGAGACATTAAGGGCTTTGGATTTTCGCAAATTAACAAAAAGGCCTGAAAGGGTACCAAATTGTTGTAGTAGGGGTTGGAGATTCGGGAGAGAGTGCAAGGGATCAGTAAGAATCAGAAGCGCATCGTCCGCGAACAGACTAAGTTTATGGTGATAGCCTGCAACCTCTATACCCTTGATATCTACGTGCCGCCTTATCGCTTGGGCGAGGGGTTCTATGGTTAGGGCAAACAAGAGGGGAGAAAGGGGGCACCCTTGCCTGGTTCCCCTAGTGATTTTGAATTTTTGGGAATGGAAGCCCTGGTATTGAACATATGCTG
>NW_017308773.1:23099-32421 GCF_000935625.1 Nanorana parkeri | reverse complement strand
CAGTATTTTGGGGTATCTCTAAATTGATGACCTGTGTGGGGTATCTCTAAATTGATGACGCTTAAAGCGTCTTCTATGGACTTTTTGGGGTAATGGGGTTTTTCACCGTTTTATGGATGCACGCAATTTGTAACCTGGGCATGTTGGGTATCGTTTTACTCGTTGTAACCTCATCTTTTATATTTCATTAAAAAAATTGGTATTTTGTTGTGTTTTGGGGCATTTAATTAAATTTTTCACTAAATATTGGGGGTTTAATAAGGAGTTGCGCTAATATTGCGCAACATAAAAATTTGCAACTACCACCATTTTATTCTATAGGGTCTTGGCATTCAGAAAATATATAATGTTGGGGGGTTTTAAGTAATTTTCCGGCCTAAAATGTGGAATATAACATGGGTACAAAAAATGAAAAAAAGGCCTCAGTCATGAATGGGTTAAACAACAAAACAGCAAAGGATCACAGGGACAAGAAATTCAGGGGAGACCAGGATCTGCCATAGAAGTAATCGTAATAGTCCCAGTCCGTGGGGTGGCAATGGAGCGGTGTGCGCAATAGGCAGTCAAACCGGTGGAGACCCACACCAGTACAGGCTGACGTGGGCCGCATCAACATCTGGAAATGGAGAAACAAAGCTCAACAACTGGTGAAAGATGAAAAATCCAGATGTGGCAGTCATCCAAAGGAATCACCGGGCCTTGGAGAGTCAGGCGCCATCCTGGAGGTGATGGTGGTGATGCAGGTAAGTTGGCCGGGGGGCGGGTGGGCCGCTCCCTCCCGGAGCGTTGTGTAGGTGTGGGGGGACAGTCTTCTGCGGCTGCATCTGTACGTCCCAGTAAATGCAAGGAGTCCATGCATTCCCGCATTTCATCCACAGTGTTGCAGGTATAGGTTCTACCATCATAGAAGAATTGCAGTTTAAAGGGGAAGTCCCAACGGTACCTGATCTTCTTGGCTTGGAGCACCTGGAGCAGAGGTCGGAACTCTCGCCTTTGAGCTGTCGTAGCTGGCGAAAGGTCAGAGAAGATCTGATACCGGAACCCCTGAAATTGTAAAATCCTGGCCTCTCTGGCTGCTTGGAGTAGTCGTTCCTTAGTGCGGTAAAAGTGGAGGCGAACAATAATATCACGGGGAGGGCCCTCTGGTGTGCGTCGTGAGAGTGCCCTGTGGATCCTGTCGAACTCCAACCTCTCCGTGGGGATTTCAGGGGCCAATTCCTGGAACAACGCAGTGATCGTTGATAGCAGGTCCAGAACCGACTCCGGGACTCCTCTTATACGCAGGTTCAATCTGCGGCCACGGTTCTCAGAGTCCTCCAGTTGTGCTAGGAGCGATAAATTGAGATTACGCAGCTGCTCCTGAATAGGTTATACCCCTCAATATTAGTAGCCCAACCTTTTTACAGTCACAGCATACATTAAGAATATGCAAAGTCTTTAGGCAGTCTAAAATTTAAATGTAGAAAAAAACTAAATATAAAAATGTAAAAAAATAACGTGTGGTTCCCTCCAAAAGCCATTCACACAAATGGTGGTGCCCCATTTACATCAGAGTCCCCTCCTTTCACATCAGGAGTTCCTCTATCTTTCACATCAGGAGCTCTCTGATATAGTCTAAT
Organism: Nanorana parkeri; assembly: GCF_000935625.1. NCBI lineage: Eukaryota > Metazoa > Chordata > Amphibia > Anura > Dicroglossidae > Nanorana > Nanorana parkeri. The sequence goes on along the minus strand of NW_017308773.1, from coordinate 30,802 downwards.
CCCAGCAGTGTACACCTATTCGCTTGTGTGACAAGCCTTTACAGCATTGAAAAATCTTCAGTACAAGATAGTTAGTAGTTTACTAACAGCTCAGCATAGGCATTTTGGTGTTGATGGAAGGGGAGAGACATCCATGGTGTTGTATGGGCTATTGGTTGCTGGGAGCAGCCAGCCAGCCCACACAGCATTCCCTTATTATTTCAAAGCATAACACAGCATAATAGCAATCAGTGATTTTAGTGTAAAAAAATAAAGTCACACTTGATCCACAGGCCAGTTGGAATACATTTCTGGCAATTTTTTGTTCATTTTTGCACGGAACCCTTGCCCTGATGATCCTGATGGCACCCGAAGGCTGCTATAGGGCTGCACCATTCACATTGACACTTTTCAAGGTCTAACATTTTCTGTACATCCTGTGCCACTGCCTGTCTACAGACTTCCAGAATTCTATAAGGCTATTATTATAATATCAATATTATGTTTAATTACGTCAGTTCATACATTTTCCATTGCACCTGGGGTTTTAAGGTGCCAAATTATAGCATATTTTGAATCTTCTTTTTATAAAAGTATAACAAATTATTTATTGAATATACTGATCATCAAATCAATAAACATTAAAATTCCAGATAAGGAAAACAAACAACATAATCATTGTACTCTGCCCCCTCCATATGAGGGGTACCTCCTTAGGCCATAACAGATAGCTTCAGAAAGCATTCTTATATCATACAATAGACTTTATGTTGATTTGACAAAGAATATTGGTGGCCCACTTTTTAACGTGTTTCCCATTATACTTCCTCAGGACAGGAGGTAACTTTCGAGGAGTTCTAGCTATTTTGCACAAAACTAGTAGCAAAAAGGACAAAAAGAGAAGGGGTTGAGCTACTCCCCCAGAGGCAGCATGAGACTCAGGGAGATGCACATAAAGCAAGACGGTCTGTCTTGCTTTTTGTGCATCTCCCTGAGTCTCCTGTGTGGTCTACACAGCCAATGGCCCTCAATTCAAATGTCTCTCTCTTTTATTATGCCAGTGCAGCCAGGAAATTCTGAGAATATATCCCTTTTCTGCTGCAGACATTCTTTCACTTACTGTTTTTGGGCAAGGGATGGGGACTCTGCTACTTTAACATCATTTACCCATTCTCCTGTCATCACAGGCTTGTTGGTCATGGCTGAGAGGGCCTCTATATCTTTCTGGTCTTCACCTTTCCTACTCATTACATCTCATAAGGGCCCTGCCACTTGGTTAGAAATTAATCTTCCACTGTAATTGCGACCAGCACATGAACCCCTGGTAGAAAGTTTGCAGTCTCTTCCTAACAGTGAAGGCTCACAGCATCAGGTTTTTTACAGCATGGCCTCATTCTCCCAAGTTTCCTTAGCAATATCTAATGAGCCACAGAGATGCCATCCATACAAGTTCCAATGAAGAGAACCCTGTTGAGGACTATGTAACTTCTCGGACTACAAACAATAAATAGGGCAACAGATCCCAATCTTTCCCATCTTGCTCTACAACCTTCCACAGCATACTTTACAGAGTATTATTAAACCTTTCCAACAACCTGACTGTCTGGTGGTGCTACACCATTGTGTGCAAGTGCTTAAAGTGTATCTAAACCCAGAAACAAACATGTAATTTATCTTTAAAGTATCTTACCAATCGTTAAATATGGTAGTTGCATTAGATTTCTTTTTTTAGGCTTTTTTTCATTTATTTTCACCTGGTGATCCAGCCAGTAAGTCTACTATTTTTCAACTTCCTTTTACTGACCAAGCTGCCCATCAACTGTGGAAGTTAGGGGACTGAGACAACCCATTTAATGACAGGAGTGCTTACAAGGGTCAGCTTTTATTACATTATCCCAAAAGAAAAGAATGTTGCTGTACCTGCTTAAAAAGGGTTAGCTGGAGTGTGGCTTTCATTCTTTAACCAAGTCTATCTAAATTTGGTAGTGCATCTAAAACTACCCTCTCCATAGGATGACAATGCTGCTGTCCAAGAGTGACTATGCCAGGAAGTATGTTACTGGCTGGATTACAACTTAAAAATAAAAGGAAAATAGCCAATGCAGCCACCACATTTAGGATTGGTAAGCGGCAATATATAATACATTTTTGTTTTTGGGTTTAGATACACTTCAGTATTCAACAAATGACACAATTATTTAATAACCTTTGACATAAAGGGAGTCCCTTGATCTTGGTTGGGACTCCTTTGTGGGTAAAAACATGGGAAAAATGTACTAGTAACCCCCTAGCCAACTTAACCATCAACTAGGGATGTCCCGATACCACTTTTTTAAGTACATCCCCTCATGTACTTGCCGATACCAATTATCGATACTTTTTCTTATAGGGACGTGTGACATTTTTTATAAAACAATACAGACTAATGATTTTAGGGCAATGTTCATTCATAACTGGGGACACATAGTACATTTATACATTATGGTACATTTAAAAAAAATAAAAAATATATAAGACCTACCCCGAAAATAAGACCTAGTGTGTTTTTTTGAGGAAAAAAAATATAAGACAGTGTCTTATTTTCGGGGAAACACGGTAGTCTCAAAAAAACACACTACGTCTTATTTTCGGGGTAGGTCTTATATATTTTTTATTTTTTTTAAATGTACTATAATGTATAAATGTACTATGTGTCCCCAGTTATGAATGAACAGGCTGTGATTTTCATCACTTCCTGTTCATTCATAAATTTATGAATGGGGAGGAGCACTCACTACAGAAGCTTCTCCCCATACATAAACTGGTGATAGTAATTATTTTTACTCAATTTTTCATTGAGTGCTGGAGCAGCAGAAAAAGAAATTGGGGACTCTGTGTCCTCAATTTCTTTTTCTATTTCAAAAGGGAAATGTCAGGGGTCTGTTTAGACCCCAGATATTTCACCGTAGCCCCCCAACAGTCAAAATAAAAAATAAATAATGTAAAAAAATTAAAATTATTAAAAAAATAAAAAAATATTCTGTAAAAAAATTAATAAAAAAAAACACAACCCCTCCCTTCCCTTTTTTTTTAAATGTACCAAACTGCTGAAAGATGAGTGCAAAAAGAAAGCTAACTTTCTTTTTGCACTCATCTTTCAGCAATTTGGTAACCGATCTCTGAATGAGTGCTTTCACTACCGTATGATTGCTTATAGGCGGAGTGCATTTGGAATCACTCCGCCTGTGACAGGAGCCTGGCGCTACAGAGGAAGCATCGGCTTATGCGGCTCTGCTCCCTCTGCTGCCGCTTTGCTTCCTCCGGCTTATGCTTGTTCAGCTGAATCTCTCCCACTTCTCTTGGGGCTTTTCGGAGTTAGGTCTTATTTTCAGGGAAACACGGTATGTGTCCCCAGTTATTTAGTTATTTACAAACACCGGAGTGATCAGACGATCACTCCGGTGTTTGCTCTGCACAGGAGGATCGATAAATATCATATATCCCCTGCTCGGCCACGCACAGAGCCGATGTCATCCGAAAACTGATAGGATGACAGCGGCTCCAGTATACTCACCGCTCGGCCATCCTGAGTTGCGGCCAGCCGCCGCTCGCTCCTCAGCCCCCCCGGCGATTTTTCTTCGGATCCCCGCTGCCACAGACCCTACAAGCGGGGGACAGCAGCGGGGATCCATGGAGTCTCTGATCCCTCCAGATGAGAGACTCCAGATGCCGGTGGCCGTCAGCAGCGGTGCCGCGGGGGGGATGCCCATGATTTTTGCTAATAGCGGTCATCAGCGGCTTGTGACCAGTCCGGGGAACAGTTCTAGTATAAGCTCATAGCAGAACTGTAAATGCCAGGTCTGTACGGCATACGGACCTGGCCAGCCGGGAACACTTTTTTTCCTCCTTATGCCGTACATCCCTGGCAGGGAAAGGGTTAAATGATCCATAGTACATACAGTACACACTTCCAGTATACTGCAGCAATAGAGTGATGATTCTCCCCTGCTTCTTCAAAACTGTCCCACTTCCCCCAATTAAACCGGCTGGTGAACCCACCTGCAGCTTTCACAGTGTGCACCAAGCACAGGCCCCGTCCCCTCTCACATCTGCAGCCAGCCCTGTCACAGCTTCCCTCAGTGCATGACACAGACATGGGTCCAAAAGGCAACTCACAGTTCTTTAGAATGCTCGACTCGAGGTGTCCATTTCCTGGTGTCTCATGCGTCCCTCAGGTAGTCAGCGCTGGGCGGGAGTGCATCGTCGTGACTGTGCCTGGTGAGTCTGGCGGGCTTGTGGGAGGAGCTTCTATAAGATCCCCATTTAGCTGCCCGGCAGGCTGCCCAGAGGACCCCAACAAGCGCGGTACTTCTGGGCAGCCTGAAGCTACCTAAAAAAACAAATTAAATTGAAAAAAATTATAGCGCAAGTATCGGCACTATGGATTGTGGCATTTTCACAAGTACAAGTACTTGTGAAAATACCCTGTATCGGTCCCGATACCGATACTAGTATCGGTATCGGGATAACACTACCATCAACCTTACCAGGACCGTTTCTATTCCCTTCAAAGGGATCTCAATTTCAGCCAATGATACTAGTCCATTATGAAGCACTCCACAATCTGGGCCACGGTAAGAGTTTATGGCTCCATTCATGTCTGTAAAGGATGAATAGGTTCCTGTGCCTGGGAACAGGGTGGCCCTCCCGCCCCAAAGGCCGAGTAGCGTATGCGATCCCCATGCATCGGATTTTGGCTTTCAATTTCTTATAGTCCTTCGTCTTCTCCAAGGCCAGGTCCAAGTAGGCTTTCTGGAGTTCCTCTGAAAGAAAAGGGACCAGCAGCCCTGCCCTCTGCTCTTAAAGCCAGGCCTCTTAGTCAGCTATCTGTTCAAAAGTGGTGTGATAGTGGTGTCATCCAGTGGTTTCATTTTCTGCAATTAGTGGCTTACAGTCACAGTAGCAATATATAGTAGCTTTCCGATTGCTCTACGGTACATATAATTGTTGGGTAACAAGTTTTCTGCTTCATTGCTATCACATCAACGTTATTGGACAGCTGCCTTGGCATTGAACCTTTTGTTCCTTAAGCCAAGGTCAGAAAACTTGTTTACGATTTTATGCCTCTAAGCTTTAGCTATAGGGCCTAAATACATATTTTAAATGACCTCTAGTTACCTTTATCTACATACGGTAGTTAAATGTTCTACATGTTACTTATTTACACAACTCATTATATACTGTATGTATTATATGTATATATGGTGTTTCCACCATATATTTGTATACTATATAAATGCATACATACGTATAAAGCACATTTTATAGTATGTTCATTAAGTGAAATATTAAGCTTGGGATCATCAATTTTCAGCAGGGATCATCAATTTTCCCTATACACACTGCCCCTTAAAATCTGCAGGTCAATAACTGCTGCTACATTCAAAGCCTTGCAGTGCTACTTCTAGTTCAAAATACGGGTGGGAACCAGCGATCTTTCAGGCAGAGTGAGATCCACTTTTTGCCCGCAACCTCCACCAAATGTAGGAGTCAGCTCTGTGAACGGTCTGCTCCTCTGCTGATTGGCAGAAGGCACTGAGTGGAGAAACTCATCCTGCTATTGCAATTTGAAATAGCCAATAGCAGAATGGCTATTGCTCCTACAGAGGAGCAGACTGAGAGAGAAAGTTCAATTTGCAATTTGAAATAGCCAATAGCACTGCTCACTGCCTGATGTAAACAAAGATTCGGTCGAGGCTGTGAGCAACAGGATTTTTTTGTTTTGGCGGGCGTTGGGTATTGAGGATCAGGAGGATTTACATTGCTGGATGACGTGAGCAACGATGGATTTACATCTTGGGATGTTTTTTTTATTAATAAAGTAATTGTCAAAAACTGTGTTTTGTGTTTATATAATCTTGAATGTTTATTTGGCGAATGAGTATGGGTAAGATTTACCCTTTACTCATTCTCCTGTGAGGGGTGGGCAGCATCTGAGGAGCACCAAGATCTCTATAAGCCCCCTGCCCCTAGACCCCCACAACCACCAGGCCAGGGTTGTGGGGGAGAGGACCTTGTCCTCATCCACATGGGGACCCTACACCATGGTGAGGGCAAGTGGCCTGGTATGGTGCAGGGAGGGGGGCTGCACCCTCACGTCCCCTTTCCTGCACTGCCGAACCTCTGCTCAGATCAAGGGTCTGGTAAGGGATTTTAGGGGGGACTCCATGTTTTTGGGGGGATTTTTTGAGGGGCAGCGGTAAAATATTTTGCCCTTAAAGTTCTAAGCAGACCTAAGGGGCCTGGTATGGATTGGTAGAGGGGGGTCACACTATTATTTCACAAGTTCAAAAAAATTGTTTTTTAAAAAACCCCATCCAAATGTCCAAAACCAAACAACGAAAATGCGGATTCATTCCGAATACGAATAACGAGTGGATCCGAATATTACAAAAACTAAAGAAAAAATCCAAATGACCCAATGGTTTCGATAAGATCTTGAAGTATTTTGTTTGCCAGGTTCTATAGTTTTTGGGCCCCTGGGACAGGAAATAACAGAAATAGTAGTTAAAAAAGTTCTGTATTTAATTTCAAACTGGAGATGGCACAGGAGTTAATACCATCAGTGAACAGTACTGCTTTCTGCTAGTTCAAAGAATGTACAGTAATTGTTTTAGCCTCTGTTCTCTTTGCTTAAGATTATAAATATCATCCTTAGAGTGCATGCTCTGCTCGTATGGTATTTCCTGTTTAATCACTTCTTAAAATGAAAAAAAAAAACTTACAAAGAGATTACATTTCAGTTAAAGTAAACTATGAAAACCGCAGTGCATTCAAATTCAGTAGCGGTATATACTTTGAGGCAAGTAAAGGGAACTTTTACCAAACAACTTGCCAGAGAATTTCTAAATAGAGAGCAAAGTCAAGTTTATCCAAGTTTGAATATATTGTACTTTGTCTGAGAAATATAACTACACATTTCACAGAATGCAGTAGCTATAGAGATGCCCCCACATTATGCTTTGATATTGACATGTTGCTGCCATAGCATCAATAAAGAAAGGGCTTCTTGTACACTAAGGTGATGATGTTAATGCCATATCTACCATTAAATTACAAGTCCACTTTTGTTTATAAACAAACAATCCTCTCTAGATCAGTTATATACATTTTGAGGATTTTCAAAAACTTAGCTGCAGATTTAATTGGGCTAATCTGTTAAAAAGTATTTTTTAACAGCCGGTTGTGTGCTTTGAGTAAACGAGCTAAAACAAAATCTAAGCATCATACTTTGTATGCCCAGGGATTTCTTCCCTGCCATGGCCACTCTGTGTGGCAACATCACTGGAATAAAATGGACAAAAACCACTGAGTCCTGTTCTGTGTCTGAGGAGCACAGACATTGGTTCCTTTGTGAATGAAGCCTGCAAACAGTGTCAGGGATCAGAGGCAGCATGTAGGCACATAGAGGTGCCTTCTATTAATTGTAAGTATAGTTTAAACATGTTTCCAGTCTGTTTAACCCATAACCTGCAGTGTTTGCATGAATTTTCACTGATAAATACATTGTGATAGGTTTATTGCTACAGTGTATTTTGATCTACACATAATGTCAGCTCCAGAAGTCTCACACGTGGAAATAAATGGTTTTTATTTAACCTCTTATTAACCCTAAGTTAACCCTAATCCTCAGTAAGCCCTAATTACAGGATAGAGGGGGGGGGGGGGGGGGGGGTTCAGAGGCA
>NW_017308773.1:3915-23045 GCF_000935625.1 Nanorana parkeri | reverse complement strand
GAGGAGTTACAGGGTCATTATACAGGGACCAGATGCAGTATGAAAGCGCATATATAGTAGGTGCCTGCTAATTGTTGTTAGTATGGTTTAAAACAAATGTTTAACCCTCCACACTTAAAGTGTATGTAAATCCTAACAATGAACTTCTCTTACTTGTTTCCTTTTGGACTGTTAAATATACCGTACCATGAAAAGTATTTTGTTATAACTGTAAAGTAAGTGCAAAGAAATACCTGTTAATGCTGCCAGAAATCTAGAGTATCTAACTTCCTGTGCCCACCTTTTTCTGTGAACTACAGAACTCTTCCCCCGGTGTTATGGAGATGAAGAGAGGGAGTTCTGTCATCCCAACACAGTTCCTGTTCTAGGTTGACAATGGTGCTCCTCCATATATACAGTAAAGTAAGTCAATGTCGTCACACTAGGACAGGAATTGTGTTCCTGGCATGGTCACCAGGTAAAAATAAAGGGGAAAAAAGAAAACCAGAAAACCAGAAAACCAAATGCAGCCACCAGACCTGGTATTCTGCACTGCATTACATTTTTGTTCTTTGGTTAAGACACGCTTTAACTTTTTGACCCCTGCTTTTAAAAAGGCTAGTTACCTAGCTATTCTGTTGACTGAAATACTTTAATACTTTCTAAGTCAGAACACATATGCAGATCAGAAATTTTGCTTCAATGTATTGAGTCCAGACAAAGTTAACCCCTTTGGCGTGCGCAGCCTATTGCATTAGGATGTGCACACAAAAGTACAAACACACACAGTATACACATAAATATATATATATTTATTTTTTTATATATATTAATTAGGGATGCACCGATACTAGTATCGTTATCGGTGCTGATGCTGAGTATTTGGGTGAGTACTCGCCCAAATGCTCCAATGCCTAGCCCGATACTTCAGCTTCCGGTAATAGGAAGCCAGGCGGTGAGTCATTATACGCTGCCGGGCAGCCGGTTCCATGCTTTAGAACAGGATCAAAGGAAGATCAGATCAAAGAACAGTGTAATGAGGGTCGGAATGCCTTCTATGGTACAAAAATATAAATTTTATTTGATGCAAATAAAAATATGGGTCATCAAAGACACACCGACTGGCCGCCACCAAAAACCCTATTAAAAGTGGTTAAATCAACCAACACACTCATTCCAAAAAACATGCACACATGGACAAGCTGATCAGCATAAATATTTTGACCGGTAAAGCTCAGATTTACAGTGCAGGGGTAGCCCCACTGCAAGGGTTAAGAAAACGTTTTCCTGGAGTTCTTCTTTAAAGTGTACAAGAATGTGTTGTTAAAATAGGCAAATAGACTCAATTTACAAATCTAACACACCAGAATAATGGTTCTAATTTTCAAAAGTGTGACAGAAGTGACAGTTTTTTCATTTCATTACAATGAGTTTTGAAAAATTAGTCACATGGCTGAAAATAAAGATCCTAATCAATGTATTAAAGCTTAATGAATTGAGCTTAGTGAGATCCTAACTATTTTCTGCGTCAGGATGAAGCTAATACCCTACTGGTCTTATTTTCGGGGTAGGTCTTACTTTCGGGGAAACACGGTATATACAACAATTACAGCACTATTATTTATGTGATAGCATTCACAGCCATTATATATTTCATAGTGTTCTTTTTATCATTTTATGTACTTGCAGCTAATGACATGTGCAGTGTCGTGGACCATGGATGTGAATTTAAATGTGTCAGCACTCCAGGATCATACCACTGCATTTGCCCAGGGGGCCAAGAACTTCAAGCAGATGGAAAAACCTGCAACAGTGAGTATCTAAAAAAATAGCTCTAGTAGGAGGATCTTCAAGTGAAAGTGCCAAGGTTTTTAATGCAATTAAATAAATCTAGATACCTGCACTACTCAGTGAATAAGAAGAGGGGTTCCATTATGTCTCATACAACGACCTTCAATTGCTCTGTTCTGCCTCTGTGCTTCAAATTTCAATAAAATGTCCCATAATTGATATAAAGTGCCAGGCTAAATGGTTAATGCAGCCAATCAGTACCTCTGGCTCACATAAATCCCACTGTCCATAACTAGAAAATAGCAGGCCATAGGCACACAGAGTGATTTTAATCCAAGTAATGGCTATTTATGGGGTCTAAATGTTGATTTTGCAAAGTTTGTAGCAAGGGAACCCACATTTACTATGGGCAATGGGTGTGGCTTAGCTAAGTACATGACTAACAATAAAAAATAAATATGCTCCCCGAACAGCCTGTCAGCTTACAGTCAAACATGCTCACCTCAGGCCCAGCAAAGCAATTGGATTTCCATAAAAACATGCTTACTGAAAACCTCTACTTCGACTCTGCGCATTGAAGAACTCTACTTCAACTCTGCACATGCACACTCAACCTGTAGTCTTAAAGTCTGTAGAGGACTCCAGTCCCTCTCATCAATGTGGAGGTTGATGGGAATCAATCAGAGCCTATGGGGTTGCTGCATGCATGCATGCAGTTAAAGAGGAGGTCTCCAGTGCCCATGTTTCTATGGAAACCGAACTGCTGAGCTGATGATGATATTAAGCAGCTTATATCTATCCTTAAAGGTTAACCTATGTTATGTGTTCATTTTAATGGAAATAGTCCTTGTTAGAGCATGCTATGCTGACTAGAAAGCTTGTTTTTATTACAGTTTTACTTCTGTATGTATTCTCATTGAAAATATGCTATATATTCTTTCTTTTACAGAATGCTCCACTGGTTACATTGATTTGGTGTTCGTAATCGATGGCTCCAAAAGTGTCAGACCTCAGAACTTTGAGCTGGTGAAACAGTTTGTTATAAAAATTGTGGACTCCTTGGATGTGTCAGTCCATGGCACACATGTTGGCCTGGTGCAGTATTCTAGTCGAGTGCGCACCGAGTTTTCCTTGAACCAGTTTAAAACATCAAAGGATATTAGTAATGCAGTGAGGAACATTGAGTACATGGAGAAAGGCACCATGACTGGATTGGCATTGAAGTATATGGTGGAGCACAGCTTCTCTCAACAGGAGGGAGCTAGGCCCAATGTGCCCAAAATTGGTTTGGTGTTTACCGATGGCCGTTCACAGGATGATATTTCAGAGTGGGCTAAAAGAGCCAAGGATGCTGGTAAGAAAAACACTAAACATTCAGTAAATCTACAAATAAACCTTGCAAAATGTCTTCTGACAGATTCATAACATTGACCAAATTCAGATAGACTAAAGAAAGCACCAAATAAGTCTGCACATTGGTACAGTACATGGAATTCGATGTAGACCACAATATGTACACTTTGATTTAAAATTATAAAGAAATATGGGTTGTTAGAGGATACTATAACACTTAAGGGGTTATTCACTAAGCTGCCAAAGGAGTCGAATGAATAAGCGAACTGAAGTGAAGGGAGTCGAAGCCTCTTTGGCTATTCACAGCAGCCATGTAAGGCTATTTTAGCTGTACATTGGCTCCGTATGGCTCAATTCACCTCCCTTTGGTTCGGCCGAACAGCATCAGCCGAAGAATCTGTTCGCCTCAGCCGATGCAACATGTGGTTCGCTACTGTTCACCCCTATTTTCAAAGGGGCCGAACAGCAGAGAGTGAAAAGCCAAATGCAGCCGAGCAGCATTTGGCTCAGTCATTCTGGTCGGTACCTCAGAGAAAAACAAATGGGCAGCGTGAGTCCCATGAGGTCAGAGGACTTGCACCTCCCATTTGTTTACCTGTCATTTGAGTACAGTGAGCTGTCTTGGCATTAAAACAAATGGACGGAGTGAGTCATGATGTCATGACTCACGCGGCTCATTTGTTTACATTCGGACCGGATCTGTCATTTGCGGCGGGAGTTTGGTGAGTCGTTGTGCATCGTTTATCGTCATTGATGGTGTAATACATCACTGGATGACATGATTGATGACGGATTGCATCATTGGAGCCTTTTTTTTTTAAATAAAGGACTTGTCAAAAAATGTGTTTTGTTTTTTGTTCAATTAAAGGATTTTTTTCAGGGAAAAGCTCCATCCCAATGTCGAGGGCATGTGGCCTGGTATGGTGCCCCTTAAAATATCTACCAGACCTAAGTGGTCTAGTATGATTGGGGAGAGGGACCCCGCGCTGTTTTGTTTTCTATTCTATTTTTTGACAACCTGCAGGGGATTTGGTCCACTTGGCGAACCGCTCTCTCCGGCTGCGTGCTCGGCTGCCTTTGGGTGCTGTATGAGCTATTGTGAATAGTACGTACAGCAGCCCTTCAAAGCAAGCTCAAGGATTAGCTGGACATTCAGGTAATTCCTTTGGCTCTTTAGTTAATAACCCATTCAGAGTTAGAATATGTATTTTGTTTTCTATTATGATGAGTGGCGTAACTATAGCCATAGCAGCCCAGGTGGCTGCTATGGGGCTTGGGGGTGAAAGTTTGCCCCATTAGGTTGTTGAGGCAAATTAAACATAGAACATGTGAAGATTATTATAGTACTGTATCATTACAGGGTGGCGTGGTTGACGACAACTTTAATCCCCTATAAAGTCTACAGTGTAGAGTCGACTTCAGATGCACAAGAGGAGTATTTGGGATCTTGGCATCATTACTCAAAGCACAAAGAGAGGTCATCAGGGGACACCCCATCAGATTTTTTGATGGTGTAATACATCACTGGATGACATGATTGATGACGGATTGCATCATTGGAGCCTTTTTTTTTTAAATAAAGGACTTGTCAAAAAATGTGTTTTGTTTTTTGTTCAATTAAAGGATTTTTTTCAGGGAAAAGCTCCATCCCAATGTCGAGGGCATGTGGCCTGGTATGGTGCCCCTTAAAATATCTACCAGACCTAAGTGGTCTAGTATGATTGGGGAGAGGGACCCCGCGCTGTTTTGTTTTCTATTCTATTTTTTGACAACCTGCAGGGGATTTGGTCCACTTGGCGAACCGCTCTCTCCGGCTGCGTGCTCGGCTGCCTTTGGGTGCTGTATGAGCTATTGTGAATAGTACGTACAGCAGCCCTTCAAAGCAAGCTCAAGGATTAGCTGGACATTCAGGTAATTCCTTTGGCTCTTTAGTTAATAACCCATTCAGAGTTAGAATATGTATTTTGTTTTCTATTATGATGAGTGGCGTAACTATAGCCATAGCAGCCCAGGTGGCTGCTATGGGGCTTGGGGGTGAAAGTTTGCCCCATTAGGTTGTTGAGGCAAATTAAACACTGTAGACTAAAAGTCTACAGTGTAGAGTCGACTTCAGATGCACAAGAGGAGTATTTGGGATCTTGGCATCATTACTCAAAGCACAAAGAGAGGTCATCAGGGGACACCCCATCAGATTTTTTTCTATAGGGCCCCATGATGTGTAGTTATGGCCCCGATTATGATGTCAGTAACTGTTGACTGAATTTCTTGGCTGTTACTTACTTTCACAGCCAGCACAATTTTTTTTAATTTTTCACACATATGCTAAAATGAGCATTCTTTACATGCAAATGTATATAGAAAGTCCCCTAACAATTATGTGTTTCCTGAAAGTAGAAGATCTCTAGAATAAAATGATGGTAGTTTCTTTTTTATATGTTGCACAATATTTGCACAACTGTTTATCACATTTATTGTTTTCCTTTGTCGATTGAAGGACACAGAATTTCAGAAATGGTTAAGTTATACTGCCTGCTGGAGATGTGGACACTGGCAAACAAAAAAGTTGTAAGCCAGCTCCCTGTATAACCCCTTCTCTACCCGGAATGGCTCAGCTTTTTGCTTAGAGTTTGGACCCCTTTTCTTCAGCTCTGCTGAAACAAAAGTCTAAGTCATTTTTTGCTAGCCTTTTCTGACTTCGTGGATTTTTTTCCTCAGTGACTTTAAGCATGATTTCTACACCACTGCTTGAGCTGGCCTCTATATGGCAGCTGTCTGGATACGCTTTTCCTCAGCACTAACTTTGGAGTCCATACCAGACCCCACTGGACTGGAGGTGCAGTGCTAGCCTGGAATGTGACCTTTGGGTACAGTGCTCTGCAGTTGGCACATTCCAAACCTTTGTGTACTGTGTTAGTTAGCTACAAAACTCTTCCCAATAAGGACACAGACAGGAATTAAAACTTAATAAAAGTTCTGATTCTTAGCAACTCTATTCAAAAGTAAAGATACATTTCATCTGGGCTTTCACTTGTAATTTTTTCTGTGTTGCTTATCATAAATTGCCTTGTGAAATATATTGGGGGTACCGTATATACTCGAGTATAAGCCGTCCCGAATATAAGCCGAGGTACCTAATTTTACCACAAAAAACTGGGATCTCGGAGCGCCGCCCACTGGAGCAGCAGTGACGCGACGCTCGGCGAGGTAAGTAAGAAGAAACCTGACCACTGGACCACGCTGACCCGTGTATAAGCCGAATTTAGGTGGCCGGAGACTGCCAGATGACCCCGCTCGGAGCGCCGCCCACCGGAGCAGCAGTGACGCGATGCTCGGCGAGGTAAGTAAGAAGAAACCTGACCACTGGACCACGCTGACCCGAGTATAAGCCGAGGGGGGCACTTTTCAGCCCAAAAAATGGGCTGAAAATCTCGGCTTATACTCGAGTATATACGGTATTTATCAAAACTGGAGCATTCAAAATCTGGAGCGGATTTGCACTGCAACCAATCAGCATCTCTGTCTCATTTTCAAATCTTACCTGAGCAAACTGAAGAGAGATGCTGATAGGTTGCCATGGACAACTGCTCCAGGTTTGATAAATCCACCCTCTGTTTTTTATGTATTCCAAGACTGCAATATACACTCATACCCCATCAGCTCCTGTTATTTTTGAATCTATGTTAACAGAGGAATGTGCAAGAAGGCATCGCTTTTCAATCTACTTATAATGATATAAATATGTAAAAGTCAGTCAATGAGATGTATAAAAAGAGGAAAGAGAGAACACATAGATAATGGGATGTACTGTCATACACACAGGCTGGTCTGTGAATTCTCTATTTCTGTCCATCAGACTTGGGCCTGATTCACAGAGGTTCGCTAGATTTCACACTGGCCAAAGATTTAACTTTTGTTGATTGTTTTTCTCATTTGCACCTTCTTGCCATTGCAGGTATCACTATGTATGCTGTAGGCGTTGGAAAAGCAGTTGAAGAGGAACTCAATGAAATAGCATCAGACCCAGTAAACAAACATTCCTTCTACACAGCAGACTTCACCACAATTAATCTCATTGCTGAAGATTTAAAACTAAATATTTGCCCAGGTATGTGTATGTGCCTTTTTGTTTTTTTATCATTCAGATTTCTCCAAAAGAGTGAACAACCTTTGGCCATGGTCAGACATGGCTTGTTTTAGGTCTGTTGCATAGAAGATCTATCAGGATGGCCAGATTTCCCACTTTCCATCCTTCTTCTGGGACATCTTTCTGTCTATAGAGAGCTTAATGCAAATAAATTAAATAATTCACTACAGGTACTAATAATCTAAAGAATTGTGGAAACCCTGTTGTTACTGACCATCCTTTAAAGCCTTGGTTCTCAACTGGTGGGTCGTGACCCAAAAGTGGGTCGCGACCCAGTGTTAAGTGGGTCGCCACATGTCTTCCACTTTTCTAGGTGAGAGGCTCCTCTGCCTCACCCTAGCACAGCACTGTCCGTTCTCACAACGAGCAGCCATTCAAAATATGCTGCCCAGTGCCGAGTGTCGACTTGAGGTGGGGTGGGGTGGGCTGGGGGTATGACAGAGAGGGGGCTCCATCCATGACCCAAAAGTGGCTCACGACCCAGTGTTAAGTGGGTCGCCACATGCCTTCCACTTTTCTAGGTGACAGAGAGGGGGCTCCATTCATACGTGTATTGGTTACTGCTCCCTCTCGTGCCCTGTCGAGGTGCCTGGACCGGAGTGACAAAACATTCTGGCTCCCAACACCTCTACAGGCACGCATGGGAGCTGTACAAGCAATGCAAATATGGATGGAGCTCCATCACAGCACAGCAGCCCATACTGCAATACATTCCACTTGGGTCGCGACTTAACGACCGAGGACAAATGTGGGTCCTAGGGTTACACAAGTTGAGAACCACTGCTTTAAAGCAAACATATTAGATGAATACAGCAGCAAACACCAAACCGTGTCTACAAGTAGATATTTTGGGTATCTTGAGCTTGGTTTCCAGATAGTGTAGACCTTGACTTGACTTTCAACTTTACCCTGCTCCCTCCGCTTCTGACAGTCCAGCACCAGAACCTCAGTTATTTACTCATGTTTGGTCTATTAAATATACTAATAAAAGTGTTTTGTTATTGCTGTTTAATAAGTGCAATAAGAAGATACCTGTTGATTAAATCTTTTAAGCTAATAACTTCCATGTGCAGTCTTGCTGTACTGCATTTTATCAGTCATGTTAAGGGGGAGGTTCTATAGTCCTAAACTGTTTTTGTTGTCCTGATACAGTAGGGTGAGTAAGCGTGGCCACCCTAGAACAGGGAATGTGTTACTGGCAGAACCAACAAATTATAATATAGGAAAATAGGCTACGTTGTTATATATTTTTTCCTGGGTTTAGATACCATTTAGATATAGATTTAGGGCCAACAGAGATTAGAGAATTAAGTGAACTAAGGCATATGTTGTGAACACAACACTCATGAAGTTGGAATCTACGAGCCTATATCTATACTTAAAAAGTACTTGCAGAGACATTTAGGTACTTGCTATTTAACCAAATTTACAGCTTAGGGCAGAGGGATCTTCAAATATAAAAGAAAAAATAAAAGTAGCTATTTCACAGTAATTACGCTTAAATGTAGTAATCCGTAGCCACCGATCAAAATTCATTATGTACTGATCTAACTTTAGAAGAGTGAATTCTGATTGGTTGCACTTAGGAATTAGCACTATTTTTATTGACATAAAGTGGGGAATTTATCAAAACTGGAGCAGACAGAATCTGGAGCAGTTATCCATGGCAACCAATACGTTTCTATCTTTCATTCTCAAAGCATAACTGAACAAAATGAAGATAGAAGCTGATTGGTTACTATGACATCTGTTCCAAATTCTGTCTGCTCCAGTTTTGATAAATGTCCCCATACTATTTATACTTGTTTGTTTGTATATGCATTTAATGTTTGTATAATTATTTTGTGCATTTCTTACTTGTGGTTTTAACATATATTTTGCAGAAGAGATTAAAGGAGAGACAGAGGTAAAGAACCCATGTGAATGCGAGCATCTTGTCACTTTTCAGACAAACACCTTAACAGCACTTGGAAATCTGGCAGAGAAACATATCCTTTTACGTATTAGTACTTTTATTCTCAACCGTGTAGGTTTTGTGCCTCCAGTTCTTAGAGTTGGTAATTGCAGTAAATAGAATATTTGTTGATATCTTTGTTTGTTGAAGGAACAAAAACAGTGCCCTACTTTTAAGTCTTCCATAAATTAGGTACAGGCCCTATACTGTTGATGCTTTAATAGATCTATAGCAGACAGCACCAATAGAACACTGCAAATTCTATCTTGGACCATTCACAAGTATTACGGAAAGGAAAGCACACTTCCTCTTCATATGCTCAGTATGCTTCTTGTGGCTGCATTAACATATGCAATTTAGTTTTTGGCACAGCCTCTTTGAGTGTCAAATAATTTAAAAAGCCAAGACTAAAAAATAAAACTACTGCTCTCAAAAACATAACTTATTAAACCCAACAAGCAGAGTGTTCCAGTGCTCAGAGTGTTCCTAGTCTCTCTGTGGGGACAGCCAGAGTTCCCTGTCACTTTGGAATTATACAGAGGAGCTTGTAGTATGTCCAAAGGCCAGCTCTACAGAGGCACATTAAAGGTAAGAAATATTTTAAACATATATATTTTTAGGTATAATTTGTGAATAGGAACACATAACAAACATATTGTGGGGTTTTAGCATGACTGCAAAAGTGGAAATACACTTTAAACTAGATGTGGAACCCAGTCATTAAATTGATATAATCTTTTACATGTTTATGTCATTTCAAATGTCTCCTTAAATCAATAGTTTTAAGTCAAAAAAATACCTGGTAATCCTGCTATTAGGGTCCTCGTTTATACACATTTTATTATAGGGTGACAGTTCCATGTCCTTGTATCCCAATGGTGCCCCTACATAGTCACTCTGTGCTTCTACATAGTCAAATTGTCACATGTGCTCCTGGTTGCGATCATAAGTGGATGTGCCGACACTCATTGTGCAGGCATGTTCTACCCAAAAATCTACATAAAAAACAAATGATCTGTCATATCCCATAGGAACCATGGTGATACCAAGGCAATTCAATTATATCATACACATGAATGCCTTTCATAACTCAAATTGTGATACAATAAAAATGCTCTCACATGACGATGAGATCTCTTTTACCATCATTATATAATTGCAGGCAGTGGATGCCATGTATAACACCTGATTGTTGAAGAAACCAGGTGATACCAATATCCTTAGTAGATCCTGTTTCATTCTTTCATAAACAGCAAAGATTTCAAATAGCCTTTTTGCTCTCCACTTGCAAAAAAGCCTAAGTGGCTTTTACACTTTTCCAGGGAGGTCTGAAAATGTTTCATATATAACAAGTAAGGGCTTTGTAATAATGTAGGCAGTTCTCCTCATCAACAATTCTCACTGCATTTCAATGGCAAAAGAGTGCAAGACAGAAAGCACCATAAATTATTATTTACATACTACACAGAACTATAGCCCAACACGAGCCTTGACCTCCTTCCTAGGTTTCACAACATTTAAAGGGGATGATTATTTTATCCAACCACTAGCCTGAAGAACAAGGGTACCCCGTTTTTGGGGGTCATGCTTGTTCTTCTTCACATGGGTGGCTTTATTGGCCCTAAGTCCACCCACCACTATGTCAAAGTAAGGGTACATTCAGGGGGTTTACAACAAGCGAAGCCCGACTCACAGTACAAAAAAATCCCAGTATCTTACACACTACACGCTCCTACCTATTCACACTTCCGAAACCTATTGTAGCTTACCTGGCAACATGAACCCTTTCCATAGGCTATAAGGAGAATTTAAAGTGACACTAAACTCAGGAGTTAAATCTTAAAAATGCACTAAAGTACCCTAACTATTAACAAAAACATAGCTTATTTATGTATCTATCGGCTGTAGATCCTGAAATTATGTTGAATTCTTGCTGACACTGTCCTTCCTTCTGCTCCAAGCTTACTCTCATGATTGACTATAAATTCAATACAAATTAGCTAACTAAATGTTAGATTGTAGTCCATCAAAGGAGCAAGTTTGGAGTGGTGGCTACTTTACAGCACACACAAGAACCATGGAGAATAGACATGTGCGATTTGTTTCGTTTTCCGAATCGAAATCCGGACGAAATTTCGGAAATTCGGAGATTCGGATGCAATTACAGCTAAAACGAATGCAAACGAATCCGAATTCCCGAAATTCGTTAGCGGTAGTCCGGTCGAAATTTCGTATATTGGACGAAATTTCGTTAGCAGCAAAGTGACATTATAAAAAAAAAATTTTTTTTTACAGTCTACAGAAGATGAATAAAAAAAAGCGTGAGGTTCCCCCCCAATTCATACCAGACCCTTTAGATCTGGTAGGAATGTTAGGAGGGACCCTTCCCCAAGTTAAAACAAAAAAAAGTGCGTGGGGTTCCCCCCAAAATCCCTACCAGACCTGGTAGGAATTTTAAGGGGGAACCCCAGCCCAAAAAAATGGGGGGAAAAAACGTGTACCAGACCCTTGATCCGTTTACCAGACCCTTGATCCGAGCACTGGCCCGGCAGGGCAGGAAAGGGGGGGACGATCGAGCTGCCCCCCCTCCCTGCGCCTTACCAGGCCACGTGCCCTCGGCATTGGGAGGGTGTCCCCGTGCCGATGGGGACAAGGGCCTCTTCCTCACAACCCTGACCCGGTGTTTGTGGGGGTCTGCGGGCAAGGGGGCTTATTTGCATTGGGGTACCCCTTTAAAAACAGGAAACCCAGATGCCGCCCCCCCCCCTTGTGAATGAGTAAAGGGTACTTGTACCCCTACCCATTCACTAAAGGGTTAAATCAAATAGTTAGTCAGACTTTTAGATAAAATCCTTTAATTGAAAAAAAAACAAAGACTTAATTTTTGACTATTCTTTTAATTTTTTTTTTTCAATGGCTCCATCGATGTAATCCAGCGTCAATCACGATGCACGACCCCCGCCGACCCGCCGAAATAAAAAAAGGCCCGCCGCACGACGACCACCCGAGCCCGACAAAAATTTTGCCGCAAAATGACATTCAGCACGAATGTCAACAGATGGGCGGAGCAAGCCGTGACGTCGCAGCTCGCTACGCCCATTTGACATTCTCAGCCGTCAAATACTACATATCATTCGGAAACTCCCGAATGCTTTCGCGAGTTTCCGAATGCTATTCGGGTCTGTGAGTCGAGGTGTCATAATGCTTTTCATATGATACCTCGGCTCACAGACCCGAATAGCATTCGGAAACTCACGAATAGCACTCAGGAGTTTCCGAATGCTGGGAATGGGCGGAGCGAGCCGTGACGTCACGGCTCACTCCGCCCATTTGACATTCTCATTCTCAGCTGTCAAATACTACATAGCTTTCGGAAACTCCCAAATGCTTTTGCGAGTTTCCGAATGCTATTCGGGTCTGTGAGCCGAGGTGTCATAATGCTTTTCATATGACAACTCGGCATTTTTTTTCTAATGTCACTTTGCTGCTAACGAAATTTCGTCCAATAAATGAAATTTCGACCGGACTACAGCTAACGAAATCAGAAATTCGGATTCGTTTGCATTGGTTTTAGCTGTCCGAATGCCGCCAGGAATTCAATTGCAGATTCGAATCCGAAAAACGAAATATGCAAAATCCAAATCTAAACTAAACTAAACTAAACAAACGTTTTGCTGGTGCACATGTCTAACATTGGAGAACAAAAGTAGCCACCCTCCAGAAGGAAGGTGTCAGCACAAATTCAGAATTGATTTGAGGATCTGAGTTTATGCATCATGATGTTATGAAGCCACTGCTTAGATTCTCCTTACAGCCAATGGAAAGGCTCCGTGTCATCAGGTAAGTTAAGATGGGTTTTAGAAGTTTTTTTCAATTGTGAATGGGTAGGCGCGGTGGAAGAGATCAGGATTCTTCTTTGTAAACACTGGCGTAACAACCGGGGGGGCAGGGGGGGCACTTGCCCCGGGCGCAGGACTGAGGGGGGGCGCTGTCACGACCCCCACTAAACGAAGCCCCTGGCTCCCTCTCTCTGCCACATTCCTGCACGGCCTGCAAGCGGGCCTCTACAGTGCCTGATTGGAGGTGCCGCCTTCCCCGCTATGCTAATAGCGTATCTTGTCAGAAGCAGCACACTGCTCGCGTCGGTTTAAGTAGTAACCAGCACACACTGTATGCAACTTCTAACAGCGTGGGAGACGGGAGCCCGTGCTTGTTGGATCCAGGAATCAGGTGAGTATTAGAAAAAAAAAAAGTTTTATTTTATGTTCTATTCTTAGTTCTATAATGGCATTGTAGTACTTTCAGGTGGAATACAGCTTCATAAGATATCAGCTAGGGAACTACAAGTCCCAGCATGCCCTCATTGCCCCTGTACAACAACCAGATATTGCCGTTCCCTGGGTGATATGTGTGTGTGTGTGGGGGGGTGTACAGGGACAATGATGGCATGCTTGGACTTGTAGTTCCTTAGCTGATATATATGTGTGGGGGTGGGGGGTACAGTTCTAGTGGATGTTTATATAATATGGGGGGGCGAAAAAAAATGTTCTGCCACGGGCGCCCATAACTCTGGTTACGCCACTGTTTGTAAAATGAGATGGTATGGGACTATGGTACCTAGCAGTGACAAGGGCATGCAAAGAAAGATCCTCCCACACTTTAGTCCAGAAGAAAGAAGACTCCGGACACAGCCTGTCACATGATAGCAATTTCAGGTAAGAAATCAGGTCTGATAGCTTAGTTTTTTGAAAATATGGATTAGATGGGTGGGTAGTGTTATGCCAGAGGGTCATCCAAGAGATTAGCTTAAAATGGCACAAGCACATATTTATCAGGCACGTCTAGTCACACCCCTCTCTAGTCATTTACTCTCTATGGCTATTTCTAACATGTATTCCTTAACATTTTTAACTAGCCAAACTCACTGAAAGACTGGAAATCTTGGAACACGAGCTGAAAGATAGAAAATGAAGCACTCCAACTGAAAATATAAAAAGTTAAAAAGAGGTTTATGTGGCTTTTTTATGTCACGTGGTATTATTTTGTAATCCTTTTCAGGAGGCATCCAACTACATGCCGCGCAGAGCTGTAAAACTATTATATAAATAAATGTGAATAGATTGTTATTAAAATAATTTTACTGTTTCTTACTAAGAATTCAGAAATATGTTAATGGACTAGACTTTGGTAGGTTAAAACATACTTTGAATTTATTTTTTTTTATTTTAAAAAAAAATTTAACAAAAAAGGCACAATGATATTATTACGACAATTCATTCTAAATAGAAGGTCTGGATTTAAAATTATTTATGGCAAAAAGATGTTATGAATTTTTGCTTGGCAGCCTTTCTAAGGGCTCAATATACATTTCTTGTCCCATGATTTGTGAAGTATTTGCAGGGCTTCTTAGATTATTTGAAAACCCAGTCAAAACACAAAACTTTGCAATAAAAACATTGTGTGAATACCACCACATCTTGGTCTGCTTTTTGGTTTTGGTTGTACTGTTTTTCTGGGGAGAAAACGTTCCATCTGCACTTTCCTGCCTGCAACAGCTCTAAACTGTCATTAGCTAGTGTAATAAGCAATGAAGACATCGGCGTTTATTTACTACAGGAGTATGGTGAGCTGTACTCATGCCACAAAATTTAAAAAAAACAGTTGGAATGAAAATTTTACTCCTAATCAAACCAATGTGTTTTGTCCAGTAGCAGACACATCTACAAACTGATTTGTGCTATATTATTTTTATCTCTAACCTGCTCTTTATCATTCTAAAACATTTGCTTTGACTAACTCACATTTCAAGGATCTACATATGCTATCAAGAAGTTCTCATATACTGTACATAATATACTGTATATATGAGAAAAGTGGATTGAGGCACCATCACGAGAATCACCCCCTCATATTCATAAAAATTCTAAATGTGTTTAATTCATATACAAAACTATAAATAATAGGGATGCACCGATATATCGGCCGCCGAAACATATCGTCCGTAAATTGCACTTTTGGCATAATGCCGAAAGTGCCATTTTCCTGCCGATACATCGGCGCATCCGCGCTTTCTTTCCACCCCGCTGGGAGCTGCCCTTGTCCCAGCGGGGACGAGAGAAACTGTGACAGCCGGCAGAGCACTGCGGGAGGAGAGCGGCCAGCGTCTCCTCCCACACCGCTCTGCCTCCTATCACAGTCCGGCAGAGCGGTTTGTGGGCGGAGACAGGGCGTGATGTCACAGGAGGCTGGGCTCTCTTCTCTACACCGCTCGATCAGCCTCCTGTGACAGTGCGTCAAGAAGGAGAGAAAGGTGCAAACACGCAGCGATCAGTGATCGCTGAGTGTTTGTAGATAATTGAGGACATGGTATGTGTACTATATTCTCAATTATGAATGAATGGGAGTGATCTACATCTACATATATACATATCTACATATATATATACCGCAATGCTGTACAGAGAACACTGAGCTAGTCACATCAGTCTCTGTACAGAGGAGCTTACACTCTAATGTCCCCCCACAATCACACACTATGATTATACATGTATATAGCTCTGACATATACCGCAGCGCTGTACAGAGAACACTGACCGAATCACATCACTCAAGCTTGGAGCGGTGGAAGCAAAAAAAAAAAAAATTGTGGTGTGCAATATAGTGAAATGTAAAATGTAAAATTATACAGCAATCAATGCAGAATGGCACCGGCTATAGAGTACTACAAATCCCAGCAATAATACATTATACAGCGCAATGCAGAATACCACCAGCTATAGAGGAATACAGCAAATCCCAGCAATACAATATACATACAGTGTAAAATGTATTGCTGGGATTTGTGGTCCTCTATAGCTGATGGTACAGATACAGCTCAAAATACCATCAGCTATAGAGGAATACAACAAATCCCACCAATACATTTATACAGCATGTGTGGGGGGTGCAGGTAATCTTACCTGCACACTCTTCAAGCAACTTTACTTTCTTCCAAGATCTTGGGACTGTCGGCAGCTGCCGTTCCCACACACTGCAGTTTCCCTGCAACGACGTGATCATCTTGGCAGGCAGCGGCGGGAGAGAGCTCAGAGCTGGGAGAGGCGGGGAGGAGGTGCGGCGCGTGGCGTGATGCGTGCGGTGCGTGTGGAGGCGCAAACAGGGGCAACTAATCGAAAGCCACTAATCAATGATGGAAAACGTTGACAACATTTTCCATTATCGATTTTAATCGACTTAGTCGATTAGTTGTTGCAGCCCCGGTTCCATCAGTCTATGTACATAGGAGCTTACCCTCTAATGTCCCCCCCACAGTCACTTCAGTCTCTGTACAGAGGAGCTTACACTCTAATGTCCCCCCCACAGTCACATCAGTCTCTGTACAGAGGAGCTTACCATCTAATGTCCCACCCACAGTCACATCAGTCTCTGTACAGGGGAGCTTACCCTCTAATGTCCCCCCCACAGTCACATCAGTCTCTGTACAGAGGAGCTTACCCTCTAATGTCCCCCCCACAGTCGCATCAGTCTCTGTACAGAGGAGCTTACCCTCTAATGTCCCCCCCACAGTCGCATCAGTCTCTGTACAGGAGAGCTTACACTCTAATGTCCCCCCCACAGTCACATTACCTGCTGGGCTCAGGGCTTTGTGACCCGCTGGACACGGCTTCGTGACCTGCTGGACGCAGAGCTTCGTGACCCGCTGGATGCAGAGCTTCGTGACTCGCTGGATGCAGAGCTTTGTGACCCGCTGAATGCAGAGCTTCGTGACCCGCTGGACACTAGGCATGTGCACCGTCAAAAAAAATGTTTAGTTTCATCTTGTTTTGATTCGGATTTTGCGTTATTTCCTTTTTTGGGATTCGGACTAAATTCATTAGCGGTAGTCTGTACGAATGTTCATTTCCGTTTCATGTTCGTATCGTTCATTTCATTGCAGAAAAGTGACAGTAATTTTTTTTTTAAATTGTCACTTTGCTGCAATGAAAATTCGTCCACAAACGAAAATGCGTACAGACTACCGCTAACTAATTTCGTTTGGAAAACTAATTTTCCGAAATGAATCGCGCGTGTCTGCGGGCATAGGGTTAGTTCACACCATAAGCAGTGCGCTCCGGTCCGATTCTGCATTTGCGGCCGGATCACTTTTTTGCCGGGCTGGAGGGGGCGTGACGGGCCATTGAAGTGAATGGCACCATAGCCACGCCCTCCGTCTGCAATGGGATCGCCAGCACGGGATCGCAAGGCAATCAAAATAGTGCTTGCAGTATTTTGAACACACCGGACCTCAGGCACAATGTGCCCTTCGATCCCGTGCGGGCGATCGCATTGCGGCCAGAGGTCGTGGCTATGGAGTCATTCACTGCAATGGCCCACCACGCCCCCTCCTGCCTGGCAAAAAAGTGAGCTGGCCGCGATGCAGTGCATTACGGCCGGAACGCACTGCAAGTGGTGTGAACAGGCCCTAAAACGGTACCAAGAACACGGCTGCAGGAGCATCCATATTCTTGGTATAACCACTTCCAGCGGAGGACGTACATTTACGTCAACCCGCGCGAAGTGGTTAAAAAATACACACACACATAATGAAACAAACACACATACTCCTTAAAAAAAACACACATAGCTTAATTTAAAAAAAAAGAAGCACACTCTCACACAACTATTAAAAGTAAAGATAGTTAATTAAAAAATGTCCCCCTCTCCTGCTTACCTGTTTTTCAGGAAGGGGGGCTGCATCCCTGGGCAGTGGCAGATCCAGGGGGGGGGCAACAGGGCAATTGCCCCCCCCCCGAGATTAGTGCCGCTCCTGTCCCGACTCTTGCGTCCACGGCCAGCCACCCGCAGTGTGTAGTGACAGCTGTCCCTCCTCCATGTCACAGACTTTACTGCGGTTCATTGTAAAAAAACTTTGTACAATGAACTGCAGTAAAGTCTGTGACACGGAGGAGGGACAGCTGTATGTTCCGGCCAGGGATCGGCAAAGTGTCAGTGAGTGACTGCTTCTTGCGGGGTCCGCCGCGGTCGTACAAAAAAAATGGTACGTCCCGGGCCAACCCCTCTGTCCATTAGCCATTTTGGTACGTTCCTGCCCACGTGACGTGCAGGAAGGTTTTTTTTTTTTCGCGGGACGTCCGCGGAGCGAGCAACAGAAAAGGAGAGGAGAAGCAAGCACAGTGGGGACTGAGCGGCAGAGCCTGAGGCTGTTTCTCGCTGCACTGGTAAGCCAGCAGAGGGCTGGGGGAGGGAACAGCAGCAGCTGAACTGAGTGAGTCTGGGACTGGCTGGGGGGAAAGCTGCAGCTGAGACTTGGTGTCCTGGGGCTGAGTTTTTATGGCCCATGCTGGTATGTTCTGCAGAGGTCACAGAAAGGCCTTGTTCACGCCGAAAGCGTGTGCGTTCCGAGAGCGGTAGCTGCTGGAACGCACCGTGATCGCTGTGAAATTTCCCCCCGCATTTTGGGGCGGGAGGGGGCATGGTGGTGCATTTCATTCAATGGCACCACTTCCCCGGCCCCCCTGCCCGCAATGCGATAGAACGTGTGGCAAAACTTTGCCAGCGTTCCATTCCACTGCAAACGCAAAAAAATAGGGCTTGCCCTATTATATGCGTATGCAGTTAGGCCTTGTTCACACCGAAAGCGTGTGCGTTCCAGAGGGGTAGCTGCTGGAATGCACCGCGATTGCTGAGAAACTTCCCCTTGCATTTTGGGGCGGGAGGGGGCGGTGCGTTGTATTCAATGGCACCACTTCCACGCCCGCCCCCTCTCGCAGTGCAATTGAACACCTCGCAGAACTTTGCCAGCGTTCCGTTCCACTGCAAACACAAAAAATATGCAACACAAATTTTGCGAGGCGTTCAATCACACGGCTTGCGGGGGGGGGCGGAGTAAAAGCGGTGCCATTGAATACA
>NW_017308773.1:0-3803 GCF_000935625.1 Nanorana parkeri | reverse complement strand
ATTCAGTCTTGGGCACCAGCTGCTTGCTGCTACTGTGCTGATTCTACAACAGTAGCAGCAAGCAGCTGGTGCCCAAAACTGAATGATAGGGGCTCGACGTCGAGGTGGGGTGGGGGGAAGTCTTTGCAGAGGACAAAGCATCCCTCTGTCTCCCATATCTAAAAAAATTTAAGCTTTTTGTAATATATGTTGGAATGCCCTGAGTCTGACTAAATACCGCACTGCCCACCAGAGAGCCCTGCACCGACCACCAGAGAGCCATCCGGAGACCCTGGAGACACGAGGCTGTGATCCTGAAGCAACACAGACTATGTAGCTTTATATCTTTCTGCATTACTGTATAATGTGTTGCTGGGATCTGTAGTCCTCTATAGTTGGTGCTCTATAATGTGTTGCTGGGATTTGTAGTCCTTTAGAGTCGGTGGTATTCCGCATCGGTGTAAATAGCATTGCTGGGATTTGTAGTCCTCTATAGTCGGTGGTATTCTGCATTGCCGTATAATGTTTTGCTTGGATTTGTAGACTTCTATAGCTGGTGATATTATTCTGCATTGTTGTATAATATATTGCTGGGATTTTTTAGTCCTCTATAGCTGATGGTATTAGGCATTGTTGTGTAATCAGGGGTGTGGAAATTTTTTTTTAAAAATGACTTGTCCAAGGGATAAAGTGGGGGCCGAATCTACTTGGCCTTATGACAATCTACTTGTCCCAATACAAAAAAAATGTTCTAATCAAAACTAGGGATGCACCAATGCCAGTTTTTCCGTATCAACAAGAAACCTTTTTTTCCTTTTAAAAGGTCACTTTGCTGCAAAGAACGAACAAATCGACAATGAAACGAAAACGAATCGTACAGATTTCCGCTAACGAATTTCGTCCGAATCCCGAAACGAATTGACTTTCGGACCCGAATTCCGAAAAACGAAATAATGCAAAATCCGAATCAAAACGAAACAAAACTATTTTTTTGCTGGTGCACATCTCTAATATATTGCCGTTTCGGCAATATATTAAATGTAATGTGGGCACTTGCCAGCTTTAAAAACCTGATGTGCAGTGGAGACCCCCTGGGAACGCACAGAGCACCTTAGGTGAGGATATGAAGTGTGCGGGCCCCGTCTTCCTCCGGTGCTGCAGGGGCCCGGCTGCCTCCACCTCCCACCAGGCACCTGTATGGTCATCGGCCGATACTCATATTAGGTTCCCGGGCCCCTCAGGCTGACAGGGCCCCTTACATGAGTATCCGCAGTACCCCCCTGACGGCGGCCCTGTTCATTGTTGTAGTTATAGTAAACATACTCTGTCCTCATGTTATGAATAAACAGGAACACTCAGTAGAGAGGATTCCTGTTCATTTGTAACAGGGGCTGCAGAAAAAGAGATTGAGGACTTTTGTGTCCTCAATCTCTTTTGCTATTTTAAAAGGGAAATATCAGATTTCAAAAAACCATTTACAATATTACTATTGTGATGGAGTGTGTTTAGAAAGATATAGAGAAAAGCCAAAGATCTAGAAAAGATTCACCCAATCTAACAGGGATACAACAAGCAGCACTCAGAAACCTTGCAAATAATAAAATGATTGTCATCAAACCCTCAGACAAAGGGCGAAACATTGTGGTAATGAGCCACCCACAATATATATCTATGTGCAAGAAAATCTTGGACAACACCGATTGGTATAAAATAATAAAAGTTAAAGAAATTGAGCAATTTAACATAGAATATATTACCATTATTTACCAAGCCTATGGAAAAGGACTGATCGATAAAGACACCTTAAACTTCCTGGATAATAAACACCCAATCATGCCATGCTTCTATGCACTCCCTAAAATACATAAAAATCTAAGAAACCCTCCAGGACGTCCAATCGTGTCGGGTATTGGGTGCCTAACTGAAAAAGCAAGCAAGCTGGTCGACGAATATCTAAGAAACCATGTGACCTCACTACCATCATATTTAAAAGACACCTTATAACTCCTAAGGATAATTGAAGAAATGGAAGTTCCCCCACATGGAAGAAAAATATATTTTAAATATATTTTTAAAAAACATTCTTAATATATTCTTCCCAAATATATTGGCATATATTATTTTCTAAAAGAATTTGGCCATATTCAATATATTTCAAAAATATATTGCAATATAAATATATTTCAAAATATATTTAGGAATACATTGTGAAATATGCTGTGAATATATTCTAGAATATATATTAAATGCATTTATAAATGCATTTAGTAATATATTACTGTGCCCATAAATATATTTCAAAATATATTTAGGAATACATTGTGAAATATGCTGTGAATATATTCTAGAATATATATTAAATGCATTTATAAATGCATTTAGTAATATATTACTGTGGCCATAAATATATTTCAAAATATATTTAGGAATGCATTGTGAAATATGCTGTGAATATATTACTGTGGCCCTAAATATATTTCAAAATGTATTTAGGAATACATTGTGAAATATGCTGTGAATATGTTCTGAAATGCATTTCTAAGGCCTATAAAATCATCAACTATTTCTGATAGTTTTTAAAATATATTTCCAATGCATTTCAAATATAATCCAATACGTTAAAAAATTTATAGTATTCAATTCCAAAACATTTTCCAGATGAAGAAAAAAACAGTACAATGCACAAATCTTTTATTATCTTATTATCATGTAACAATACAGTAGAATACAATAGAAAAACACTTGTACAACACTCAGATGGTCGACATTTGCATTATAAAACTTATTTCTGTGAATCTGCTGAGGTCTTGACTGTTTCCTTCAGGCGATATTTTAATTCTGCAATTTTCCTGTTAACAGCATCGCTTATGACACCTTTTGAAGTCCCGGGAAACTTTTCAAAAGTTGCAGCTTTAAAAAATAAATGGAAAATATTAAACTTATTAGATGTTCCTTGTGAACCAAAAGCCCTGTAACAGATGCAAGAGTAAAGTAAACGAACAATTAGGGATGCACCAATACCATTTGTTCCAGACCAAGTACGAGTACAGATACTTTACAATGCCAATTACTAATACTTTTTTTTTTACAACAATGCAGACTAATGATTTTAGAACAGTGATGGAGCATCAGGGACCAGTCCCAGCTGCAAATGTTGCACCACTAGCAGTTGCTCCGGGGTGCCTGCCTGATATCCCAGGAGGCTAGGTCTCAGAAGGGCTCTGTGGGATCTTAGTGGGCTGTGCAGGGTCTTAGGAGCAAGGGTGTGGAATTTCTACCATCCAACATCAGGTTGTTTTCTACATTGTCTTCTACAGTTAGCCCTGCTGCGGGCTAGCAGGGCTAAATGTTTAGCAAGCAGCAGCCAACGCTATCCCCCCCCCCCCCCCCCCGGTTTTTCGGGGCCACCCACGCCGTGGGCACTCCAGGAGCACAGCAAACATTTCAGGATGGAGAGTGGCGGGCAGAGCAGAGAATGTCTGTTCTCCTTTCTGCTCTCTGTGAGAAGGGAGTGCTGTGCTCACAGCGCCACCTACTCAGCTGTCGCAAACTGTACAGAAGATTGAGCTCAGTAATGAGCTTGATGTTCTGTGTTGGAGGGCAGGTTCTATAAAAAGAACCTGTCAACTCCAAACACTATCATATAGGGACTTGTTAGCCTCTGTATGATAGCAATAAAGTTAAGTGAATAAAAAGAAACTAAAAAAACCGAAACAATAATCAAATTAAAAGCAAAGGTAAAAAATAATAAAGTTAAAAAAGTGTTAAAGTAAAAAAATAAATAAAATTAAACCAACCTCACCACCCCTGCCATCTTGATTTGA
>NW_017308772.1:135079-142411 GCF_000935625.1 Nanorana parkeri | reverse complement strand
TCCCTGAGCTGAGTTCCCGGGTCTGTACACCTGCTGTGCCTTTGTGTGTATCGGTGTATCTGTGAGTGTGTATCGGTGTGTCTGTGAGTGTGTATCGGTGTATCGGTGTATCTGAATATGTGTGTATACATTGTACTTGTTTATAAACATTGCGGCAACTTCAAAGACTTTCATTTCTTAAGCAAAAAAACAAAACCTCTCCTCATCTTCTTTTTTTTTTCTTATTGAACGTAATTCAATCGAGTCGCCTTTAAACGTCTTGGCATCTTGTGCCATGCTGGAAATTGCTATGCATCAACAGAATTTAACGAGATGGCGGAAAATTCCTCATCCTGCGCTGGTGCGATAAGCCACGAACGCCGTTCAGCTCTTTAATAGATTGCCAAAATAAAGCATTTTGTATGCAAATTATTCATAAAGTGGCTCCGCAAATATCACGCCAGAAAAAAAAAGGGGCCCCCCAAAAATCACCCCAAAAAAAAAAAAAAAAAACGCCCACCGGTCCTCCGCAATTAGCAGTTAATTCCGAGTATCTGGAAGTAACAGAATTGTGTGTTTTCACACCAAAAGGCGCGCTCCGTCCAAGATGGAATACGACGAATAATTAATTCCCCTCTTTATGTGGAAAAATTCCATTTGTGAAGTCGGCTTGTTTACTTTGTGAATGTTAAATGATTTTTACTTCTGACAATTATTTGAGAGAGGAAAACAGCGACATTTCCCTTTCATGCTCCATAAGAAATGAAATGCCGCGTCTGAGGCGCCGAAATAAAATAAACATACATTTCAATCACCGCCGAGTATGACCATCGCAGACCGACCGCAGCGGAGGGAGAGTATTGTCTGCCGACCATCGGAGTTCATTATAGAGTTCTGTGAAAACTTCGTACAAAGAATTCCCGACTCTCAATGTAATAAATGTCTAATAATAGTGTGTGGGGGAGATAAGAGTGTAAGCTCCTCTGTACAGAGACTGATGTGATTGTGGGGGGGGGGGACATTAGAGTGTCAGCTCCTCTGTACAGAGACTGATGTGACTGGGGGGGGGGGACATTAGAGTGTCAGCTCCTCTGTACAGAGACTGATGTGACTGGGGGGGGGGGACATTAGAGTGTCAGCTCCTCTGTACAGAGACTGATGTGACTGGGGGGGGGGGACATTAGAGTGTCAGCTCCTCTGTACAGAGACTGATGTGACTGGGGGGGGGGGACATTAGAGTGTCAGCTCCTCTGTACAGAGACTGATGTGACTGGGGGGGGGGGACATTAGAGTGTCAGCTCCTCTGTACAGAGACTGATGTGACTGGGGGGGGGGGACATTAGAGTGTCAGCTCCTCTGTACAGAGACTGATGTGACTGGGGGGGGGGGACATTAGAGTGTCAGCTCCTCTGTACAGAGACTGATGTGACTGGGGGGGGGGGACATTAGAGTGTCAGCTCCTCTGTACAGAGACTGATGTGACTGGGGGGGGGGGACATTAGAGTGTCAGCTCCTCTGTACAGAGACTGATGTGACTGGGGGGGGGGGACATTAGAGTGTCAGCTCCTCTGTACAGAGACTGATGTGACTGGGGGGGGGGGACATTAGAGTGTCAGCTCCTCTGTACAGAGACTGATGTGACTGGGGGGGGGGGACATTAGAGTGTCAGCTCCTCTGTACAGAGACTGATGTGACTGGGGGGGGGGGACATTAGAGTGTCAGCTCCTCTGTACAGAGACTGATGTGACTGGGGGGGGGGGACATTAGAGTGTCAGCTCCTCTGTACAGAGACTGATGTGACTGGGGGGGGGGGACATTAGAGTGTCAGCTCCTCTGTACAGAGACTGATGTGACTGGGGGGGGGGGACATTAGAGTGTCAGCTCCTCTGTACAGAGACTGATGTGACTGGGGGGGGGGGACATTAGAGTGTCAGCTCCTCTGTACAGAGACTGATGTGACTGGGGGGGGGGGACATTAGAGTGTCAGCTCCTCTGTACAGAGACTGATGTGACTGGGGGGGGGGGACATTAGAGTGTCAGCTCCTCTGTACAGAGACTGATGTGACTGGGGGGGGGGGACATTAGAGTGTCAGCTCCTCTGTACAGAGACTGATGTGACTGGGGGGGGGGGACATTAGAGTGTCAGCTCCTCTGTACAGAGACTGATGTGACTGGGGGGGGGGGACATTAGAGTGTCAGCTCCTCTGTACAGAGACTGATGTGACTGGGGGGGGGGGACATTAGAGTGTCAGCTCCTCTGTACAGAGACTGATGTGACTGGGGGGGGGGGACATTAGAGTGTCAGCTCCTCTGTACAGAGACTGATGTGACTGGGGGGGGGGGACATTAGAGTGTCAGCTCCTCTGTACAGAGACTGATGTGACTGGGGGGGGGGGACATTAGAGTGTCAGCTCCTCTGTACAGAGACTGATGTGACTGGGGGGGGGGGACATTAGAGTGTCAGCTCCTCTGTACAGAGACTGATGTGACTGGGGGGGGGGGACATTAGAGTGTCAGCTCCTCTGTACAGAGACTGATGTGACTGGGGGGGGGGGACATTAGAGTGTCAGCTCCTCTGTACAGAGACTGATGTGACTGGGGGGGGGGGACATTAGAGTGTCAGCTCCTCTGTACAGAGACTGATGTGACTGGGGGGGGGGGACATTAGAGTGTCAGCTCCTCTGTACAGAGACTGATGTGACTGGGGGGGGGGGACATTAGAGTGTCAGCTCCTCTGTACAGAGACTGATGTGACTGGGGGGGGGGGACATTAGAGTGTCAGCTCCTCTGTACAGAGACTGATGTGACTGGGGGGGGGGGACATTAGAGTGTCAGCTCCTCTGTACAGAGACTGATGTGACTGGGGGGGGGGGACATTAGAGTGTCAGCTCCTCTGTACAGAGACTGATGTGACTGGGGGGGGGGGACATTAGAGTGTCAGCTCCTCTGTACAGAGACTGATGTGACTGGGGGGGGGGGACATTAGAGTGTCAGCTCCTCTGTACAGAGACTGATGTGACTGTGGGGGGGGGACATTAGAGTGTCAGCTCCTCCGTACAGAAACTGATATGACTGGCTCAGTGTTCTATGTACAGCACTGCGGTATATGTCAGAGCTATATAAATAATAATGGCAATAGAAAGAAAAGTCTATATTAGATACATTTGGGGTTTCTACATCTTACGTTGGATTTGTAATCGGATTGGAGTCATTGGACAGAAGATGAACACACATGGAAATCACATTGTGCGGAACGCTGACAGTTGATGAAGAAATTGGGATCTTTGATGATGTCGGTGGAATCCGCAGACGAGATATAAAACATTTCTCATCCAGAAGACATTAAAGTTCAGTGAAATTTCATTTTGATAGCAAACAAAAATGACAAAACATTTATCCCGCTGCAGACAAAACTCCCCGTCCTGGATGGAGCGCGACTCTCCGGCTGGGAATTTTATGGAGCGTTTTACGCGTTGAATGTTACGAGTTTTAAGCTCCGAACACATTCACAATGCGGCCAAATTGAGTCTTTCATTTTTGTTGCTCTGATTTTGGAAGAAATTTCTTTTGAACCATCAATCATGTGGGATCAGATATTGTGATGTCATCACATAGATGAACACAAGCCGTTAGAATATACAGCTGGATGAGTACACAATGCATAAAAATAAACAGAATTATAGGTTTAAGTGAAGGATCATTAGAGTGTAAGCTCCTCTGTACAGAGACTGATGTGACTGTGGGGGAGGGGACATTAGAGTGTAAGCTCCTCTGTACAGAGACTATGTGACTGGGGGGGGAGGGGACATTAGAGTGTAAGCTCCTCTGTACAGAGACTGATGTGACTGTGGGGGAGGGGACATTAGAGTGTAAGCTCCTCTGTACAGAGACTGATGTGACTGTGGGGGAGGGGACATTAGAGTGTAAGCTCCTCTGTACAGAGACTGATGTGACTGTGGGGGGGGGACATTAGAGTGTCAGCTCCTCCGTACAGAAACTGATATGACTGGCTCAGTGTTCTATGTACAGCACTGCGGTATATGTCAGAGCTATATAAATAATAATGGCAATAGAAAGAAAAGTCTATATTAGATACATTTGGGGTTTCTACATCTTACGTTGGATTTGTAATCGGATTGGAGTCATTGGACAGAAGATGAACACACATGGAAATCACATTGTGCGGAACGCTGACAGTTGATGAAGAAATTGGGATCTTTGATGATGTCGGTGGAATCCGCAGACGAGATATAAAACATTTCTCATCCAGAAGACATTAAAGTTCAGTGAAATTTCATTTTGATAGCAAACAAAAATGACAAAACATTTATCCCGCTGCAGACAAAACTCCCCGTCCTGGATGGAGCGCGACTCTCCGGCTGGGAATTTTA
This sequence comes from Nanorana parkeri, assembly GCF_000935625.1. Classification (NCBI taxonomy): domain Eukaryota; kingdom Metazoa; phylum Chordata; class Amphibia; order Anura; family Dicroglossidae; genus Nanorana; species Nanorana parkeri. The sequence continues at coordinate 138,041 of NW_017308772.1, read as the reverse complement.
TGGAGCGTTTTACGCGTTGAATGTTACGAGTTTTAAGCTCCGAACACATTCACAATGCGGCCAAATTGAGTCTTTCATTTTTGTTGCTCTGATTTTGGAAGAAATTTCTTTTGAACCATCAATCATGTGGGATCAGATATTGTGATGTCATCACATAGATGAACACAAGCCGTTAGAATATACAGCTGGATGAGTACACAATGCATAAAAATAAACAGAATTATAGGTTTAAGTGAAGGAGGAGGACTCACACTCTATTACTTAGAGGTTGATATGTGGGAAGGCTAACAAGTTAGCCTGAATTTGTGGGAGGAGTCCGCGCCCTCCTGCCCTACTTAAACAGCACCCTTAGCATTGTGAGGGACGGATCGTTTCAGCATAACCCTCCCACCCAGCCCTTAGGGGCATACAGTCAATCTTCACACTCACTCAATCACTCAGAGTATGCCCCCTTATTGGCATTACTGTCCTCTCGGACCAAGGCACACCTCAGGTCGGTATTTAGTTGTATCTAGTTGCAATCTTGTGTGAGGTGGAGCGGACTCTTTTAAACAAATATACTCTAAGGCAGTGGTTCTCAACCTGTGTAACCTCAGGACCCACATTTGTCCTTGGTCATTAAGTCGCGACCCAAAAATAGTTTCACATTCGCAGTGATACCTAACCTGTATGGCACAATCGTCCTTTAAGTACACACGCATGCCCCTGGCAAATTCATTCAGGATGGAGAGAATTTATAAAGTGATAAAAAAATAATAAAAATGTAAAAAAAGAAATTAAAACCAACCCTGCCGCCCTACCATCTGCCTGCAAATAAACACGTGCACATGGGGCTACAAGTCCCAGCAAAACACACACACTCTCTCTCTCTCTCTTCCCAGCGCCCCCTCCCACTCCAAACTTACCTTCCCTCTCCTTCAGGCCCATGGCCCTCTTCCTCGTCTTGGCGGCCAGCGGGCGGAGCTAAGAGACGTCCCTCTTAGCTCCGCCCCTAAGAGGAGGGACCAGCTCATTCTCCTCTCGATATTATTCCGCCTCTCCATATTATTCCGCCGCCCGAAAGTGAGGAAATAGTCCCCGATTTCCCCGGGTCAGTTCACGCGCAGGGGGGTGTATGAGAGGGAACAGTTTTCAATATATAGTTCCCACAGGCTGGCTCGCACAAATCACCCCTCTATGTCTCCCTCCTGAACATGGGCCGTTCTTTGCAGGAAGGACGCCGCGACCCACTGCAGAAGGTGTCGCGACCCATGAGTTGAGAACCACTGCTCTAAGGGGAACACATAGAAATAGGAATACACTCACTTACTATGGGTGATGGAGTAAGAATTTATGAAGAATATAGTATTTAAATTAAAGAGATTGAGGAATGAATAGGAATGTTTATACACTCCCCCTGTGGGGACTAATTTGATTAACATTTAGACTTCTCCCCCATTTCCCACCTGGTCCCTTTTTGAATGTTTGTATAGATGCTTATATGTATGTATGTGTGTATATGTATATAGAAGAGTTGCGTAATTCTACATGTAATTTGAAATTTTGAAATAAAAATATATTAAACTAAAAAAAGATATTGTGATGTCACAGCGGGGACATGTATGGTAATGGGGACTCAAATTTGTCACTTTTCATCCGGTTCCTAACTAATAAATAAAAATGAAAGTTCACACTTAAAGTTAAACTTCGGACACAAAAACATTGACATAAATAAGTTCCACAAAAGCCACAAAGAATATAAAAACATTTTGTGTGCAGCAAATTGCTTTGTAAAACTTAGATATTAACTTTTAAAAGTAGCAGTGACATCATTACTGTGCTGTAAATAACCTTTGCAGAGGGGCAGCCTTTGCAGAGGGGAAACCTTTGTAGTTTCCTGTAGTGGGAGGGGCCCAGTAGACCCCTCCCACTACAGGAAACTACAGAAGGAGGTGGAGACAAGACCAATCACCCTGCACAAGGAGAGAGGAGCAGTGAGCGGTCTGTATTACAGGAGGGGGTGGAGACAAGACCAATCACCCTGCACAAGGAGAGAGAGCAGCAGTGAGTGGTCTTTATTACAGGGGGCGGAGACAAGATCAGTCACCCTGCACGGGGAGAGAGAGGAGCAGTGATTGGTCTTTATTACAGGAGGGGGCGGAGACAAGACCAGGCACTCTGCACAAGGAGAGAGAGCAGCAGTGAGCGGTCTTTAGTACAGGAGGGGGCGGAGACAAGACCAGGCACTCTGCACAAGGAGAGAGAGCAGCAGTGAGCGGTCTTTAGTACAGGAGGGGGCGGAGACAAGACCAGGCACTCTGCACAAGGAGAGAGAGCAGCAGTGAGCGGTCTTTAGTACAGGAGGGGGCGGAGACAAGACCAGGCACTCTGCACAAGGAGAGAGAGCAGCAGTGAGCGGTCTTTAGTACAGGAGGGGGCGGAGACAAGACCAGGCACTCTGCACAAGGAGAGAGAGCAGCAGTGAGCGGTCTTTAGTACAGGAGGGGGCGGAGACAAGACCAGGCACTCTGCACAAGGAGAGAGAGCAGCAGTGAGCGGTCTTTAGTACAGGAGGGGGCGGAGACCTGACCAGTCACTCTGCACAAGGAGAGCGCAGCAGTGACCAGTCTTTATTACAGGAAGCTCCGAGTCTCACACTGGGGTTACTGCACCGATCTGGAAGAAATACAGGACGCTCGCAGAGATTCAGGAAGAATACACAGGACTCTCGTATGTACCCGTCTGAGAAGACCGAATTCCATTTTAATTTCAAAGTTTTCCCAGTTCTCAGATCAGTCCCGGGTGAGGGGATTTTGGCTGCAGATACAACGTCGCATTTATCAAAGAAAACCTCTCGGTGTTTTTTAAACCAATCATTTGATTTAATTTTCGAGTTAAATGGGATCTCGGCCGTCTAATGTGCAGCCGTAGATTGGCTTGGCCCCAGTCCTGCATTAACAAGTTGTCATTGAAATTCCGAGTT
>NW_017308772.1:129552-134464 GCF_000935625.1 Nanorana parkeri | reverse complement strand
TCATTGAAATTCCGAGTTTGAGAAAGAAAAAAAAAAAAAAACCCTCCTCTATGGCTGCCGCACAGAATCGGTCTTGATGCCTCGTCGCGTTAAATACCAGCCGAGCAAACAAACAGGCTGAGACAATACAACATAAACCGGCTATCAATTTCACTAAACGCTTCAGCATTTTTACTTCCCTGCCCGTAACAACTACAGCGCGGAATGAAAGCCGGCTGGCGGAGGGCGATAATGCCGGCGCATTGTTCTCCTACATATGGCGGAGCGATAAGGGCCGTCTGCTCTCAGATGATAATGGGAATTGGGCAGACGTAACGCCGTCAGTTGAAAATTTCTCGGGCCTCTGAAAGAACTTCTATCTCTTCATCTCCAGCTCTCCTCTCCATCTCACATCCCCGACATCCTAAATTTTCCTCTCCGCCTTTTAGAATCTGTCTCTTCTCTCTCCATCTATCCTCTCTACTCTTTCTCTTCTTCCCTCTTTTCTCTCTTCTCATCTCTCTCCCCTCTCTTTTCCCCACCCCTCTTCTCTTCTTTTCCTTTTCTCTTCTCTCTCCCTTCTCTCTATTTCCCTTCTTTCCGTCTCCTTTCTTCTCTCTCTCCTCTTCTCTTTCGATCTTTCTCTCTGTCCTTCTCTCTGTCTGTCCTCTACCCCCCTCTTTCCTCCCTCTATCTCTTCTCTCTCCTCTCCCCCCCCCCTCTCTCTGCCTCTCCTCTCTCTCCTTTCTATTTCTCTCTCTCTCTCCTCTCTATTTCTTTCTCTCTCCTCGCTCGCCTCTCCCCCCTTCTCTCTCTCTCTATTCCTCCCCCCTCCCCTCTCTTTCAAATTTAAATAAGCTTTATTGGCAGGACCAAATACAGTTTAGCATTGCCAAAGCATATGGGGGGAGGGGGGTTATGGGGTTGATGGGTGGTGGTAGTGGTGGGTTGTACAATGCGGAGTCTCCTCTTCTCCCGGTACAATGCGGAGTCTCCTCTTCTCCCGGTACAATGCGGAGTCTCCTCTTCTCCCAGTACAATGCGGAGTCTCTCTCTCTCTCTCTCTCTGCTTTTCTGCTGGTGGAAGGTTCTGCAGGTCCTCTATCAGCATTTTGTTGGATGCCCATAGGGTTTGATGGAGTCTTTGTGTTTTGGATGTTTGTAGTGCGGCCAGACTCTTCCCCACCACGTGGCGGTTTTGTCAGGGAAGCAGTGAAGAAACAAATGCAGCTTTAGCGCCTGCGGCTGCTGCTGTGCGGCTGGGAGACTTCAACATAAACTTTATTCACAGAAACTGCGCATTTTGTAATTCATGGATCGCGGCGCGATGTCACAACGTCACCCTCTCCCGCTACGTTCCATAAACAAATTAAAAATCCCCCCAAAGTTTCCTCGGTTTATTTAATCCGTCACCAATATACAATGCAGACAGCAGTTACCAAACTCACCTCTGTCAAGGAATGTAAACAATAAATTTGGGGAAATTTATTGGCGCTGATGAGAGTGGCGCAAAATGTTTCTTTTACAAGAACTTTATTTGTTAGAAAGTTTCAGTGTAGTTTTGTGCCCTCCGCCCTCACGCTGGGAGCGCCACCTCCAATCGAAAACGTCGCAGCGATTATTTTAATTCAATATATTCGGTCAGGGCTGCTTTTGAATTTCAATTGCCCTCCCGCACAATGTAATTATTGGCTTCATGTCATGAAAAAAAACAATTGAAAAAATGTTTTATTCCATATTAATAAAAAGCTGCTTTTAGCCCACTTTGTGCGACTGAAAAGTAGAAAAACAAAGTGCCTGATTGAGGTCACGAAGAAATCCATTAACGGCACGCGCGCAATCAAGGTTGTTGAATTTCGAAGGTTCTTTTCTGTTCCGGAGAGTTTTTTTTCTTCTTTCTTTATTTTAATAAATTTGTATTATTTTCTTTTTCTGGCCTCGGAGCCAAGGCTGCTGGCGATAATTACTTCTTATATGTGCAGGAGCATTGCGCGCTATTCAGAATGTTTTCAATGTCGACGCTTGCAGAGATGTGCAGCGTTTGAGATTTTGTTGATGAGAAAGGTCTCGGGGTTCAGCCTGCATTGTCTATAGCTGTTTATCTGTCACCGTCCTAATTGTTCGGGCTCAGAATGCATGGAAATAACACGAGGGCCACGCGCGCACATTCTTCCTGGAGGCCGTCTGGGTTTTTTTTTTTTTGAGGAGCAAAATTTAGAGAAAAAAAATAATTATATTTCAGGGCTTAATCATAAAGGAAAATGTTTCTGTTTAACTAATTGCCTGCTGCTTGTTTTCTGCACCTTCAGAGAAAGTTGACCTTCTTATAATGTTCCGTATGGTGGGGGAGGAAGCAGCTTTTTTGTGCAAAGAAACAGAAGGTCGTTTGTCAACAAGGTAGAAAAAGTTTGAAATTACCCCAAAAAATACCTTTTACTTTATGACCTTTTAGATCGTCTTATTGATTTTTAGTTTAAAGGAGAACTATGAGGGGGGGGGGGGCTTTCCACTCCTCCTCATAGTTCTAGCCGACCTGTGACAATGAGACTGTCACAGGTCGGCTCAGTAGATCGGGAGGTGAGAGAACACATACCGGCGCTCGCTCACCTCTCGATCTGCCGTGTTGTGCCGTGACAGGTGAGGGGCTGGATTCCCCCCTCTCCGATCCACCAGCGCTGACTGGCGGAACGGACGGGGGAGGGGGCAGGTACAGCTGGCTCTGCCTCTAGATAGGCAGAGCCAGCTGTCAGTCACGCAGCTGGGCGGATCCGATAGGCAGAGCCAGCTGTCAGTCACACAGCTGGGCGGATCCCGGCAAAATTGTCGGGATCCGTTTCAGCTGCGGCGTCTCAGTATACCGCAAGCTACAGCTCCCTATATACTGAGCCTAGGGTGACGGGAGGACGCTAGTTTGTGGGGAAAAGCCCTGACCCCATAGTTCTCCTTTAATCATGCACAACACAAACTTTTCTCGGTTCCTCGGCTCTTAACTCGCTTATCTTAGACATCTCTCACGCTGCTACTTTTCTCTGGAGCTTCTTTCTGCTGGCTATTGAACATTCTCCAACTCTCCAGATCTCTAAGTCCAAAATCAGTTTATCCTAGGGTCAGGGGACAATCGAGCAGAATACCCAACGCATTTCGGGGTTCCAATAACCACCCCCCTTCACCCGGGCTTAGTGAGCTTGAAATTGTGTTGAGCTGTAATGGGAAAGCTTCTAGCTTGTCAGCAGCTGGTTTGGGAAGGAGAACTAGAAGGAACTTGACTACATCAGGTCAGTTATGGAACAGGGCAAGCTGTCCATACTATTCACAATCCTCGCAGGCCCATTTCTCAATTTGTTTCAAGTGTCCTCCTAAGGCAGGAGTGAAGTGCGTAGTCGGGTGCAGGCAGAAATTCAGGGCAAGTGGCTAGTAGAGAGTGGTCAGGTGATCCGGGTTGGCAATGAGTAGTCAGTAGATAACGCAGAAGACGAGTGCGTAGTCGGGTGCAGGCAGAAGATCATGGCAGGCGGCAAGCAGAGAATGGTCAGACGGTCCGGGTCAGCAAATAGGAAACAAAAGCAGTATTAATGCTCTTTGTACACACAGGAAGCTGGCTTGAAGACACAGCACCTGCACCTTGCAGAGCTAGTGCTAAAAAACCCCACTGGATCAGAGGCAACACACCGAGCATCACTTCAGGGCGCTTTGGATGTTCTGGACCGGATTCTCTGGCTATCATTAGATATAATGGCACAGGTTCTGTGAGAGCCATTAGAAGTAACGGCAGGACTCCTGTGGGAGCCATTAGAGGTGCTGGCGGGTCTTCTGGAAGTCCTGGCTGGGATTCTGAGAGACGATCTGAAAAACCCAGCAGAGACTCTGCGAGGAGCAAAACAAAGGAGCTGGTGTGTAAATCGTCCACCTATCGTATTGCTGGCTGAATGCTGTGTGTGTGCACAACCTTACTGCCACTAGATGGAGCCGAGGAGCATAAGAATTTTCTTTGCTCCTTGGCTCCATCTAGTGGCAGTCATGCTGTGTGAATGGTATTCGCCCATCTTAGGCCAGAATACATTGGCCCCATGGTTTCATGAAATCTTCTCATTATTCTTAAATATATGTTTTTCTTCACAGACAGCAGCAAAACGTTAAAGGAGAACTATGAAGTGAGTGAAAATCACTCCTCCTCATAGTTCGAGCCGACGTGTGACAATGAAACTGTCACACGTCGGCTCGATAGATCGGGAAGTGAGCGAACACATACCATCACGGTTCCCTGCAGGGATACCCCCCCCCAGCGCTGACTGGCGGAACGGACGGGGGAGGGGGCGGGTACAGCTGGCTCTGCCTCTAGATAGGCAGAGCCAGCTGTCACTCACGCAGCTGGGCGGATTCCGGCATAATTGTCGGGACCCGCCCCGGCTGCGGCGGTCTGAGTATACCGCGAGCTGTAGCTCCCTATATACTGAGCTTAGGGTGGCGGGAGGACGCTAGTTTATGTCCTCCCGTGACCCTCAGGAGAACTATGGGGGAAAACATAGTTCTCTTTTAAATAAAATCCCAAGACTAACACTAACACTAACGCTGGGTTCACACCTTAGCGTATTTGAAACTCGCGTTTGCCACGCGTTTCTTACTGCGCGGTTTTACAGCGGTTTGCGGTAAAAGAAACGCGCGGCAAACGCGAGTTTCCGAGGGGGTATCCGACTGTATCCTTATGGGTACAGCCGGATAAGCGCGTCAATACGCCCCAAAGAAGCTCCTGTACTTCTTTGGGCGTATGGCGTTTTACCGCGCGATCCTACGACCCATGGCCATAGGCAAACATGGGTTTTCATCTGTTGCGCGTTTTACCGTGAGTAGGAACGGTAGAGTTTCTGCTTTAGCAGTTTTTTGGGGGTGAATCGATTTCCGCTCTCCCCCCCCCCCCACCCCCCATCCTCCCCGA
>NW_017308772.1:124731-129404 GCF_000935625.1 Nanorana parkeri | reverse complement strand
CCCCCCCCCCCCCCCCCAACACCCGATGCTCACAGATTGTTTTCAGAAGAGACAAACATTGTAGCTGCCTACGGGATTGTCCAATTAACGCCTAACTTATGCCGCATTATAAAGTGACATATGGACGTCATTCGCGGCGTAATCTGTCGGCGTGTAACAATCGCTACCTCGCCGTCCTCTAGGATTTGATAAAACCGCAATTAAGTGCTCCATTTTTTTTTGAACATGACTTCTTAATAGGCGTCTCCGCCGGTTCCGTATGAAGTTTCTGGGGAGACAATAACTCGGCACATCTTCTGTCTTCTAGGTAAGGGCGAGCAATTAATAACCATTATCTTTCCCTAATTGCAAATGCTCTGCAACATTATCTGCACGGAGAGCAATTTATTAGCATTAGCTCTTACGTTTTTTTTACAGGCAAAAGAGGAACATTAGATGGAAAACACGCGAGATGCGGAGTTGTTGTAGTTTGCGTTACAATGAGGAGATGGAAGGTCAGAAAGTCCAATTCATTATCTGACACAATTCCCTTCAGTCGGGTCCAGCTGGGTTTTGGGTGGGGCTGCAGCCCGTCTTCACCAGATTCTGTGGTGTGCAACCTCCCTCTTATGCTCCAGGGTTATAATTCTATAATGGAGGTTAAAACAAGAACAATAATTATTTCCTTGTAAATTTTTAAATCTATAGACATGAGGAGACAGCGATCTGATCAAGCCAAAACATTTGGGTTGGGGGTCTTGTTTCTGTGAGGGCATTGCTGGTTGCATCCTTCAACCCTTTCTCCTCCACTCCTCATCCCTTCCTCCCTTCCATTACCGTCCCCACTTCATTTAACTCTCAATATACCTCTCCCCTCCCCATACACCTCTCCCCTTCTCTCTGCTCCCCTTGTACCTCTGCCTTCCTCTCCCCTCCCCATGTACCTCTCACTTCTTCTCTGCTCCCCACGTACCTCTCACCTCCTCTCCTCTCCCCTCCCTATACACCTCTCCCCTCCCCATACACCTCTCCCCTTCTCTCTGCTCCCCATGTACCTCTCCCCTCCCCATACACCTCTCCCCTCCCCATACACCTCTCCCCTTCTCTCTGCTCCCCATGTACCTCTAACCTCCTCTCACTTCCCCATACACCTCTCCCCTCCCTATACACCTCTCCCCTCCCCTCCTCTCAGTAATAGTGAGAAGTGGGCGGGGTGATTTAAAGCTCATTTCTCCAAAAAGCTGCCGATTTTGTGTTTGCCAAAATCTCGCTGAATTGGAAACGATATTTCGGTGATTGAGCTGCTGAGGTGACGTTTGTTTGGCGTTCATTTCATTTGGAGTTCTTTGCGTTTGTAGTTGTTATTTGTGAATTATTGATTTACACTTTTCTAGGTAACGTTACCTGTCTGTTTTTTCTTTCCGTGACATAAAATGATGAGTCTGTTGTGACCTGCTGCACCTCCCAGCGCTCTCCCCATGTGTTATTACCCCTCCTCCGAACGGCGCTGAGTCCGGTCCCCCCTTCTCATAGGACCTTGTAATAAACGAGACGATTGGCAGATGATAGAAAGGCCTTGGTGGAGTTTTGTGACTTCCTTTCACCGTGTGATAATTCTGGAAACATTTGTAACAAACCAAAAAGATACAAATCTCGCCGATGTCCTTCGCTCAAGGTCTTCGGCTTTGAGGACGGATCTTGTTTTTCTTCTTCTGTTTGTAGAAATCCGGCTGCGGCGTCTCAGTATACCGCGAGCTGTAGCTCCCTATATACTGAGCTTAGGGTGACGGGAGGACGCTAGTTTGTGTCCTCCCGTTACCCTAAGGAGAACTATGGGGGAAAGCCCTGACCCCATAGTTCTCCTTTAAGCTATTTCAGATGCTGATGAAATCGCTTACAATGGATGCTACTTCCTGATGGTTAAAAGTTTTAGGGGGTTATTCACAAATTGGGTGCAGAGTTTGGAGAAGTGAACAATTTAGGCAAAAATAGCTGATTTGGAAAAATTCTCTAATTCAGCTCACTTTCCAGTGCAGCGATGTTGTCTTAGATCAGGGGGTAGCCAAACCCCGGCCCTCCAGCTGTGGTGAAGGTACAAATCCCATGATGCCTCTCTCTCCGGGAGTCATGTCTGTGCCTGTGAGAATCTTGCAATGCCTCATGGGATTTGTAGTTCCACCACAGCTGGAGGGCCGCAGTTTGGCTACCCCTGCCTTAGATTGTTGCCTTCTACAAACTCTTCACCCCTTTGTGAATAACCCCCTTCGTTTCCTTCAGAATCAGCTGGTCCCCTAAACACTGGCCAGTGACAGCCAGCAGCGTGAGATGCCATAGCGCCCCAGGCGGCCCGCAGGGCATCAGGAATGTCCTGGCCGTGCCCCCCCGTGCCCCGGGCCCCATAGCGACCGCCTGGGTCGCTATGGTGATTGTTACGCCGCTGATTAAAGTCCATTATTATTCTAACAGACTTCTTTAGTATATACAACAGGTCTGGGATGTTGGTTGTATAATGTCCATATTTTTATTTAATTTGCATTTAATGTCTTTAGTCACACGCCTACCCTCAAATGTCTTCCGGTTGGGGTGAAGATCTCCTGTTATGGCGGATTCTGCGCTGATCCTCCGGACCAATCTTTGATCGGCGTTTCCAGGGACAACCCGCCATTGTCCCGGCCTATCAGGATTTATCACTAAAGCATTTTACGGCACGCACACGCACAGCTCTGCGCTTTGGTAAGGAGGGAGGATGCGTCTCCAGGAGCTTTTTGGGAGTCAAGTAGAGAGCAATTTGATTGATTTAAACATTACTTAGCGATTTGCATGAAAGGAGCGCTATCAGTATCCATTCATATGGAAATATATGGATTGTGCAAGAAATATGACTGTTTGATAAAGTGTCAGTGAAATCACAATGCTCGCTATTCAGACGCAGGATAATGAAGGGATTACTCAATTCTCAGCTTAGTCCTGCATCAATGGCTTCCGCAACTGCACAAATCTGTGCGCGACTCCGCTCCATTATATACATTGTGTCTTCCTTTAATGTAAATACTAATTCTCCTAATTGCCCCGTATTTGTGATCTCACAACGCGCTGAAAGCACCGAGAAACATTTGGTATTTTAGAGAAGAAAACATTACAGGGAAATCACCACCAATAATCACTGCAGGAGGCCATGGTGTGCCATGAATTAATGCAGCCTATCCCTTCACTAGAGACCGGTGACATCACTGACAATGCAGCCTATCCCTTCACTAGAGACCGGTGACATCACTGAGAATGCAGCCTATCCCTTCACTAGAGACCGGTGACATCACTGAGAATGCAGCCTATCCAATCACTAGAGAGTGGTGACATCACTGAGAATGCAGCCTATCCCATCCCTAGAGAGCGGTGACATCACTGGGAATGCAGCCTATCCCATCCCTAGAGAGCGGTGACATCACTGGGAATGCAGCCTATCCCTTCACTAGAGAGTGGTGACATCACTGAGAATGCAGCCTATCCCTTCACTAGAAACGGGTGACATCACTGAGAATGCAGCCTATCCCTTCACTAGAGACCAGTGACATCACTGGGAATGCAGCCTATCCCTTCCCTAGGGAGCGGTGACATCACTCAGAATGCAGCCTATCCCTTCACTAGAGACCGGTGACATCACTGGGAATGCAGCCTATCCATTCACTAGACACCGGGGACATCACTGACAATGCAGCCTATCCATTCACTAGAGAGCGGTGACATCACTGAGAATGCAGCCTATCCCTTCACTAGAGACTGGTGACATCACTGAGAATGCAGCCTATCCCTTCACTAGAAACGGGTGACATCACTGAGAATGCAGCCTATCCCTTCACTAGAGACCAGTGACATCACTGGGAATGCAGCCTATCCCTTCCCTAGGGAGCGGTGACATCACTCAGAATGCAGCCTATCCCTTCACTAGAGACCGGTGACATCACTGGGAATGCAGCCTATCCATTCACTAGACACCGGGGACATCACTGACAATGCAGCCTATCCATTCACTAGAGAGCGGTGACATCACTGAGAATGCAGCCTATCCCTTCACTAGAGACTGGTAACATCACTGAGAATGCAGCCTATCCCTTCACTAGAGACCGGTGACATCACTGAGAATGCAGCCTATCCCTTCACTAGAGACCGGTGACATCACTGAGAATGCAGCCTATCCCTTCACAAGAGACCGGTGACATCACTGACAATGTAGCCTATCCCTTCACTAGAGAGCGGTGACATCACTGACAATGTAGCCTATCCCTTCACTAGAAGCCGGTCACATTGTTGCATTTGAATCCCAATTGACAATAAGGTTGGACATCCTAATGGTGGTTTCAGAATCTGATTACGTAATGGTTTCTGAGGAAATAAAAACACAATTATTTATAGAAAACGTTTCGATACGTTTAGTGAATTGTCGGTATTTTTGAACCTCGCTCTGATTGGTTCCCCCCCGGCTCTAAACGTTCTCATTTGTGAGGATTTAAAGCTGAGAAGATTCGATACAATTGCAGAGGATAAAATGTCACAACAAATGATCCAGAAACGTCGGATGAGGAATATCGGCCGGATATAATGGAGTCTGGCTCCTCCGTGAAAAATGACATTGGAAATGTTCCTCTTTGGCGGCGGCGTCTCATCCGTTCCCACAAAATTGTTTCTGCCCCCCCCCC
>NW_017308772.1:123956-124718 GCF_000935625.1 Nanorana parkeri | reverse complement strand
AAAAGCTGAGGAACGTCTCCGCTGTAAATCTCCATCATCTCGGGGATCTCTTCTGACATTACACAGCAAATGTCACCCCAGATAGTCAGAAAAGACATCTTCTCCGGTTTTTTTTTACGAGAAATCTCCTTTCTTATTAACATGTTCATTTAATTGGATAATAAAAAGGCCGGAGAGCGTTTTATAAAGTGGTAACGTTCAGTCTCATTTAAACCTTTAATGAACCCCACGGACACACACAACATATTTGATGAGCTTTTTTTTTTAATAACAAGTAGATGTAAACCACAAATGGATGACATTCATCCCGCGCTGTGTTCTGTTTATTAAAACATCTATCATTTTTTATCACACTTCCTTCCATATCCGTGCTGCTGATCTCCTGCAGCCACTTTTGCAGCCACTTCCTATCTACATGCGCTCCAGTAATGGCTGCAGGGCATTTCTAAGGACGGGTTTGCTGACGGTGACAACAGTGGACCGTAATGTGTGCTGAAGTGGACACTTGTAGTCTCCATTAGAAGCCCGTGTGATAAGGTGACAACGCAGGAACACAATTGGGAAAAATGGACAGAGCGTTGTTACCCTATAACACGGGGATGAGCGAATTCTGACCCTCTAGCTGTTGTGGAGAAAGCAAACCTGAGATTTGCATAAAATTTCAGCTGCTTATAACTATGGATCTCTCCCCCTCCCTCTCTCTCTCTCCTACCTCTCTCTCTCCACCTCTCTCTCTCCCCCTCCCTCTCTCTCTCTCCCACC
>NW_017308772.1:116106-123399 GCF_000935625.1 Nanorana parkeri | reverse complement strand
TACCCCCTCTCTCTCTCTCTTTCTCTCTCTGATGTCCTCTTCCCTGCGCAGGTGTCATCATTAGTACCTTTGTAACCGAGGCAGTGTCTTCATTTCCCCCGACTACGAACTTCAAAAGATCATCAGCCGGTCTTGGAGGATGCAGAAGGCGAGCCGGATAAGCTAAAAATGATAACTTAGATTTTGACAAAACCCTTTGGGTGGGACTTGCTTTGAGAGAATAAACTCTGTCATGATAGCGCTCACTCAACTTTTTTAAGTGAAAAAATACTCTATCTGGCCAAATTCCTGTGGGCACCCGACCTTCACATCTGTATAAACTCTTTGGAGATCCTATTCCATAACCATTAATGTTGAGCCCCCCTCTTCCTTTGCAGCCTCCATGAGAAGGTTTACCACTAGATTTTGGAGGGTGTCTGTGGGAATTTGTGCCCATTTGTGAGGTCAAGAGGACATGTCCCATAATCGGTGTTCTAGTCCAACCCAAAGGTGTTCAGTAGGGATGAGGTCGGGTCTCCATGTAGGACACTCGAGTTCCTCCACCAAACTGGTCACACCGTGTCTGTATGGAGCTGGCTTTGCACACGGTGGACAGTCATTGTGGGACAGAAAAGGATCTTCACTAAACTGTCACCACAAGGCCGGAAGAGGACAATTGTCTCCAATGTCTTTGTATAATGGAGGAACAGAACCTTCACTGGAGACACCGGAACTGAATCTTTTAGGGGGGTCCACATACCTATCTATGCCCATATACAAGGTGTGTGTGTGTATATATATATTTTTTCCCCAACATGTCTACATGTTTATTAACTCTATGGGGTTGGTTTACTAAAGGCGCATTGGCGGTTAAATTTGGAAGCTCTGCTTCCTTTCAACATCCAATTGTGCAAGTCAAAATAAAGTCCCCTTTTTACCTGGCACAGGATTGGGTATTATTTGCAAACTTAATTTTAACCACATTTGCTAAGCTAAGGGAAATTTCTCTTGAACAGCCTATATGCCTTTTATTAAATCAACTCTTATAGGTTCTCTGCACCTACAGCGTTCCTGGACAGAAGAAGGAAGAAAGAAATTCAATATTTGTAAAGAGACAATGTGGTTGTAAATATTAGATGACCACCGCTATGTACCCTGTTTCCCCAAAAGTAAGACCTACCCCGAAAGTAAGACCTAGCGCTATCTTCAGGGATTTCTGTAATATATGACCTACCCCGAAAATAAGACCTAGTTCGGTGGTAGGTCTTATATTACAGAAATCCCTGAAGATAGCGCTAGGTCTTACTTTCGGGGTAGCTGCACATATAACTGATTTTTACTTGTGAAGACCGGCCGCAGCTCCCTCCCCCCCCGACCCCCACACCCACCTGTCTGCCTCGGCTACTGCTGAACACTACATTTCCCAGCAGGCACAGTGCGGCATAGCCAGTGGGGGTCGAAGTGGATGGCATCAGAGCGGAGAGCGGACAGCTGCAGCCAGGTATAAATAAGACATCTCCCAAAAATAAGACCTAGTGTCTTTTTTCGTTGAAAAAAACAATATAAGACACTGTCTTATTTTCGGGGGAAACACGGTACATGTGCATGAACTGATTGGGTGATTGGCTGTCCAGGTTGTGATCAGAGGGTCATGTGTGTACATATGCTTTTGGCATGGGTGCCATTGTGTTCAGCAGGCATCAAACATTGTATACAATATATATGTCTGGTGTACTGCATGGGTCCTGCTGAGAGATATTCAGTACCTCTTGTCTTGTGCCCTTGCATTGTCATCTGTGAGCAAGCTTGTTACTAGCCACCTTCAGTGGCGTCACAAGGGGGGTGTGGGGGCTGCGGGTTGCACCCGGGTGACACCATTGGAGGGGTGACAGTCATTTTGGTGTCACCCCCTCTGAGGGGCGTCCCGAGGCTGGGTGACACCCGGAGCGGTAACCGAGTGTTACCCCTCCGAGACGTCACTGCCCATGCGTGTGACGTCACCACGTGCGGGCGCGGCAGTATTCTGGTACCTGCCGGCGGCCATCTTGGTGATGGACGCCGGCAGAGAGAGGAGGGGACAGTCACCCGGCGGGATAAGGTATGCCGCCAGGTCCCCTCCTCTCTCCTGATACTGTCGGGCGTTCGGTCCATGAACGAGCGCCCGACTTTTCAGAGGGAGGTGACACCAAAATGACTGTGAGTCATTTTGGTGTCACCCCTCCAATGGTGTCACCCGGGTGCAGGCCGCACCCCCCGCATCCCCCTTGTGACGCCACTGCCCTCTCTAAAAAGTCGGGCACTCGGTCATGGACCTAGAGCCCGACAGTGTCAGGAGGGAGGAGGGGACCCGGCGGCATACCTCATCCTGCCGGCTGAGCATCCCCTCCTCTCTCTGCCGGCGTCCATCACCAAGATGGCCGCCGGGAAGGCATCAATTAGATGACCGTGCGTGCGCGATGAAGTAATCACGCACGCGCGTGGTAGCGTCACGCGCTTGTGCAATGACGTCACTACGGGGTGTCACCCGGCCTCGGGACGCCCCTGGCTACCTTGGCTTCTGTTTGTTTCGTTAATTGATGTTGACTACTGAATCTGTTCAGGTCTTCTCATCTTCAGGTCTCCAGGTCTTCTATCTGACCTCATCCTTCTTGATCCCTCATATCTTGTCTGCTCTTCTTCTTTCCTGTATGTGCGTCCAGACTTGATCTTCTTCTCTTCCATCATGCCAGGGTTCCCTGAGCTTCCTCAAGCATTCTCCCACCGGCTATAGCTCGGGAGCCTGAAGGCAGCATCCATCAAGTACTCTGCAGCCAGGTTCCATCCCCACCATCTGAGAAACCTGCAAAGACCAGATGTTCTGTATGTTCTGCACCCAGAGGAACCCTGTGATGCCTTCTAAAGGATGACCAGTCATCTGTGAGGCTGCTTGGTACATTACAACTATATCTGGAGAGAAGTCTGAAGTCCTAGACAGACTGAATTTCAGAAAACAGAATGAATTAGCGCAATGTATTGTATGGTTCTCCCTTATCACTCACCTCATAGTTCTAGCTTTCTAGCTGACCTGTGACAATGAGACTGCCACAGGTCGGCTCAGTAGATCGGGAACTGAGCGAACACATACCGGCGTTCGCTCACTTCTCGATCCTGTCACAGCTCTCTGCCGTGACAGGGGGAGGGGCTGGATTCCCCCCTCCCCGCTCTGATCCTCCAGCGCTGACTGGCGGAACGGATGGGGGAGGGGGCGGGTACAGCTGGCTCTGCCTCTAGATAGGCAGAGCCAGCTGTCACATGCAGCTGGGCGGATCCAGACAAAATTGTCGGGATCCGCTTCAGCTGCGGCGTCTCAGTATACCGCAACCTGTAGCTCCCGATATACTGAGCTTTGGGTGACGGGAGGACGCTAGTTGGTGTCCTCCCGTTACCCTAAGGAGAACTATGGGGAAAAGCCTTAACCCCATAGTTCTCCTTTAAACTATCTCATTGACAGAGACTCTCTTCCCCCAGTCTATTCATAAGCAACTTCCCAACTTTACTGACATTGAAACGTCCTACAACTCTTCACAATAGGCTTCCGGGCTTTTTTATTGACTCTCACAAATGCGTGTTTGGACTCAAAGGCGTCCATTAAGAAGATTAGGCGTTGTCTTTGCACGTTCTGTTGGCGTGCCAAGCTTCGCATGTGTTTTTTTGGCATCTTCTGAAGCAGCATGTCCTGTGAAATTTTCTTTTTTAGCGAACGCAATTTTCTGGCTTTCCAGCGAACAGCCCCAGCGCATCAAACAAATTTGTATTTTTTCCTTTTGATTTGCAGGTTCAGACGCCGATATTTCTTCCAACATTTTAGCATTGTCTAAATCCTTAACAAAAGAAAATCTCTCTCGAAGAGCCGACGATGCAGACGCTGCGCCATATGTAACGTTCGTATCTTGCGTGTAAACCTAAAATAAAAGATTTATTTGATCTGCGAGGCTTGATAAATGTTGACATTGGTTGTCTCGCTTTTGGTGGGAATTATAATACAGCTTTGTTATTTATCTGCAGTCAGAGAGATTATGCAGACTTCAGTTTAAAGAACTGTTTTCAATCAATGTGATTATTTCAAGGTTTTGTTGTAACTTATAATTCCACCTCTTGGTACATTTTTTCGGGATAAAATCAGCATAAAATTGCAAAGCTTTCACCAATAAAATCATCCTTACTTATATGTCATTGTGTCTCCTTTCTGATCATTAACCTCCCACAGCTTTCCCCATGATGATTTCTGATACATAGATACATAGTATTTGAGGTTAATTAAAGACATAAGTCCATCAAGTCCAACCTATGCTGATGTGTGCGCATGTATATACACACACACACACACACACATATACATACATACACACACACATATATACAGTATATATACACACACATATATAGTAGACAGCAATAATACTGCAAGTATTGGCATCAGATTCCAGGAACACACAGATGGGGAATACTTGGTCATATTCGACAGCTCAGGCATTTGGCCCTCATGTGCAGAACCGCCAAGGGGCCCATTTACCAGTAACCATGATGTCACTCTATCTTCATTCCACTCATGCACCATTCTGCACGCTCACTACCTCTTTAGAATACAAATGTCTCCCCAGTAGGGACAAGAAGGTGATTTCACCAAGCTTGATTTTGCCTCGAATGCAGCAATTTCCCCAATTCTTTCATTATATTGGCTTCTAATTCCAATATTGAATGGAGTTTACAGAATGTTTACCTTTAAAGCAGGGAGCACAGAGTGCGAGGGCCATCGATGTGTGACAGGGCTTAGTTTATCAACAAATCTATGTGGCAGCCCAGCATGGTGATCACATGACTTTCTTAGGATTAAAGCTTGAATTAGGGTTAGTGCTAGAGTCAGGGTTACCCTTAGTGTTATGGCTAGGTTTTGGGATACCATTAGGGATAGTGCTGGGATTAGGGTTACCATTAGGGTTATTATGGGGTTACCATTAGGGTTATGGCTACAGTTTCCTTTAGGGTTTCTTTTAGATTTAGGTCTACCATTAGGGATAGTGCTGAATTTAGAGTTACCATTAGGGTTATGGCTAGGGTTAAGGTTACCATGAGGGTTTTTGATAGGATTAGGGTTACCGTTAGGGATAGTGCTTGGATTAGGGAAACCGTTAGGTTTAGAGTTACCATTAAGGGTTAGTGTTAGGATTAGGGGTGCCATTAGGGTTATGGCTAGGGCTAGGGTTACTATTAGGGTTTTTGATAGGATTAGGGTTGCAGTTAGGGATAGTGCTGAGATTTGGGTTGCCGTTAGGGTTACCATTAGGGTTAGTTGGGATTAGGTTTGCAATAAGGTTATGACTAGGGTGGGTTACCATTAAGGGTTAGTGTTAGGATTAGGGGTGCCATTAGTGTTATGGCTAGGTTTGGGATACCATTAGGGATAGAGCTGGGATTAGGGTTACCATTAGGGTTATGACTAGGGTTACCATTAGGGTTAATGTTTGGATTAGGGTTACCATTAGGATTATGGCTACAGTTTCCTTTAGGGTTTATTTTAGATTTAGGTCTACCATTAGGGTTAGGGCTGGCATTACAGTTACCATTAGGGTTATGGCTAGGGTTAAGGTTACCATTAGGGTTTTTGATAGGATTAGGGTTACCATTAGGGATAGTGCTGGGATTAGGGTTACCGTTAGGGTTACCATTAGGGTTATGGCTAGGGTCACTATGAGGTTTCTGCAAGAATTAGGGTTACCGTTAGGGTTAGTGCTGGGATTAGGGTTACCATTATGGTTATGGCTAGGGTTAGGGTCACTATGAGGTTTCTGCAAGAATTAGGGTTACCATTAGGGTTATGGCTAGGGGTAGGACAACCATAAGGGTTATTGCAGGGATTAGGGTTTCCATTAGGGTTTTTGATAGGATTAGGGTTACAGTTAGGGATAGTGCAGGGATTAGGGTTACCGTTAGGTTTACCATTAGGGTTAGTTGGGATTAGGTTTACAATAAGGTTATGGCTATAGGGTTAGGGTTACCATTAGGGTTAGTGTTAGGATTAGGGGTGTCACTAGGGTAATGGCTAGGGTTAGGGTCACCATGAGGTTTCTGCAAGAATTAGGGTTACCGTTAGGGTTAGTGCTGGGATTAGGGTTATCACTTTGCTTATGACTAGGGTTAGGTGTAAAGTTTACTGGCACAAAAACAGTCCCAGGGTAGTTGGAAACAGATTCCCTAACTCTCAGGAGCAATTCAAAGTCAATTGCAAATTGAAAACTTCTTTATTTTTGGACTGTAATGCATTTAGCCGAAATCTTGAAATTTCGCAAACTGAAATCTCTCAGCTTTGGTTGTCTTCACGTCGTAGGGAACATTGCACAGCCGAGGCCGGAGAGCTGGAGAGGGTGCTGCCTGGTCACACGATTCACAGAACATAAGGGGAAGCCAAACATCCCCCCATGTAATGCAAAAGTGTTATAGAGAAAATACAAAAATTGGGTAAAATGAAACTTTTTTCACAATCTTGCTTAAAAATTGAAATGCAGATCCTCGCAAATCCAAATTCTGAACTCTTCAAATAAAGAAAAACATCTCGTTAGGGAGCGGTGTCACAGAGCGGGAACGACTGTCCGGGAATATGAAAGGGAAAAATAAATGACGTTGGGAAATGTAATTGGAATGTTATTCTCGGCGGCGGCGGCGGAGGAGCGCCGAGTGACTGACAGCTGTGAATCATTATCGGCGGCGGAGGGCTGTTGTTATTTTCTTGTCAGTCGCAGCAGATTCTCCGGGAAATAAACAGACAGAACGCGCGCTGAGGGCGGAGGAGTCACAAAGGAATCAACGCTCATAATCTATGTAGATCAGAATCCGAGGATGACTTTTCAGCTGCTGGGTTGTGGTGTTTAATCTCCGGGATTGGCATGTGGGGCGTACGGGGTGTCATTGGGTGCAGCTCAGGGAGTGAATGATCAGAACCAGGGGAGTGAAGACGCCCAGTTCACGCCAGGCTCTGGATTCTGTCATCTCCTTTAACCAGGTTCAGCGGGTTTCTTTGCTAGGTTGGGTCAAGCTAGGTAGGTCCATAGTCTCAAGTCACATGGTTCTCTGCTGTGCACAGGCCCGGCGCTACCGCAAGACAAGGCAAGCGGCCGCCTGAGGGCGCTGCAGGGTGAGGGCGGAAAAAACAGGGCATTTTGACAAGTACTTGTACTTGCCAAAATGCCCCGATGTTTGCGCTATGTTTTTTTTTTTCCACTTACCTTCGGCGCGGGAGAGCAGCGGCGAGTCAGCGCTGGTCAGGTGGGAGGAGCTCCA
>NW_017308772.1:113660-116008 GCF_000935625.1 Nanorana parkeri | reverse complement strand
GGGATGAGGGGGGCGGGGTAACAGTAACATTTAAAGTGCAACTCTAGCCATTTTCTTCTGTTTTGTAAGTGTGGAAAGGATTGGGTCTGTTCTGAGCTGTGCAACCTCTTTCTTATGTCCCAGGATTTGTGGGTGGGGCTTCAGTGGGTTTACAGGTAAGAGGTGTGCCTAAAAAAACATGTTTTATTTTAGCTTTGGATAGAGTCGGGAAGGATTAAAACTCCTTCTGGGTTTCAACTGGTTTGTGGAGATTTCCCATCACTTCCTGTCCTGCTGGCAATAGTTACACCAGGAAGAAAGTCTACAATAGGCACATGGACAGACATTAAAAGCCTGTTTTGTAGCCCTGAAGAAGGGGGAGGTCTCTGAGCCCCCGAAACGCGTTGGTTGTTCTATGTTGTCATTTGATCTACGGAGAAAGTTTCAGCTTTAGATACACATTATATCTGACCTCCGTCCTCCCCTTCAGTCTTATATCTGACCTCCGTCCTCCCCTTCAGTCTTCTATCTGACCTCCGTCCTCCCCTTCAGTCTTCTATCTGACCTCCGTCCTCCCCTTCAGTCTTCTATCTGACCTCCGTCCTCCCCTTCAGTCTTCTATCTGACCTCCGTCCTCCCCTTCAGTCTTCTATCTGACCTCCGTCCTCCCCTTCAGTCTTCTATCTGACCTCTGTCCTTCCCTTCAGTCTCCTATCTGACCTCTGTACTTCCCTTCAGTCTTCTATCTGACCTCCGTCCTCCCCTTCAGTCTTCTATCTGACCTCCGTCTTTCCCTTCAGTCTTCTATCTGACCTCCGTCCTCCCATCCAGTCTTCTATCTGACCTCTGTCCTTCCCTTCAGTCTTCTATCTGACCTCCGTCCTCCCCTTCAGTCTTCTATCTGACCTCTGTCCTTCCCTTCAGTCTCCTATCTGACCTCTGTCCTTCCCTTCAGTCTTCTATCTGACCTCCGTCCTCCCCTTCAGTCTTCTATCTGACCTCCGTCCTCCCCTCCAGTCTTCTATCTGACCTCTGTCCTTCCCTTCAGTCTTCTATCTGACCTCCGTCCTCCCCTTCAGTCTTCTATCTGACCTCCGTCCTCCCCTTCAGTCTTCTATCTGACCTCCATCCTTCCCTTCAGTCTTGCACAGTTGTACCGGCTCCTCCCTCTGATGTCACTGCACACTGGGAGCTCCACACAATGTGCATTAGAAGCTGCAGCAAGTCAGATAGAGCTCCGCCTCCTTTCCTGGCTGGAGGACGCCCAGCATCATCTAGGCTTTATTCCCCAGCCTGACTGTCTCTGGCCCCACCCCTTTCATTCATTGGATTTCAGTTCTTTCAATCACGGAGGCTCCATATGATATGGGGGTGTTACCTCGGGTGGTCTGCATGTAAATACATCCTGTATAGGACCGCCCACTCCTCGAGACTGACACCCACCCATCAATGTGATATTGGCATATGTCCTCTCAAGCGCCCTTAGGCATGATATAAGAAGAGGGTGGGTGAGTACTGAGGCAGGGTGCTGTGATATTTTCAGGAAGCTATGTACAGCCCCCTGCCGGCCCCTCCCACCGGCCATGATCTGCCTACATTGCATAGAGAATGAAAACAGAAAGATTTTATTTCAGATATAATTATCGTGTTGATGAGGGGGGAGGGGAGGAACAAGGGAAGGTCAGTTAAAAGCCCTGATGAAGGAGAATCTCTACAGCCTCCGAAACGCGTTGGTTTGTTATCATTGGATTTATGTGATGAAACAAATACTATTGTTCATCTTTTTTACTAAAAAACGAAATGGGGAAACGTCTCCATCGGGGGCGCAGTCTGCAAATACAGAAAGTGACACGGGCTTTAACCCTTTCCCGCCCGTCCTGAACTCCCAAACTAACGATAAATAAAGTTTTGTCAGGAATTGATCTTTTGTTTTGCGCTGTGACTGTGCGCAGTCCTGCGACACAATGGAGGGATATCGGGTGGGGGAGGGGTCGCTTTCATCGAATGGATTGGTTCCCGACAACCCTCCATCGGCGGCTCCTAGTTAACGGCGGTAAGACATTCACCCTCCGCACCGCACAATCAGATATCATTCCACGGGATCACTTTAATTGACGGATAATAAAACAATGCGTCCCCCCAGACACGGCCGGAGCGCCGCGCAGAATCCACTACAAATATTACAGGATTTGCGGCTAATGACTGAAAAGTCTTCTGTCATCTCGTTATGACGCAGCCACGGCTCCAGCCCGACCCCGAGGGGCCCCCGATTTGTAGAAGAGACACTTCCAGGAGAATGTAGTCAGGAAACGTTGTCACATATTGTAAGAGAAACGCCGATAGAGCGGATTCTGGTGTCATTATCATCA
>NW_017308772.1:111977-112916 GCF_000935625.1 Nanorana parkeri | reverse complement strand
GGGAGGGGACATTAGAGTGTAAGCTCCTCTGTACAGAGACTGATGTGACTGTGGGGGGGAGGGGACATTAGAGTGTAAGTTCCTCTGCACAGAGACTGGGTTAATGAGACCCCTAATGTCACCTATGGACACCAGTGAAGCTGATGAAGTACAGATTGTGCTTCGCCAGCTTCTTCTCCGGCCACAGCAGCCGGAGAAAGGACAATCTGAACCTGGAAGTGATGAGATCCTCGTCGCTTCCAGGTTCAGTCACCAGAGGGGAGATCAGACACTGGACGTGGGGCGCTGATCTCCCTTCCAATCCATACTCCATAACCTGCTGTGCGGGTCCCGGGCCAGCACCAGGAATAGTGGAGCCCAGAATACATGGCAATGGTGGTGGGGGAGGAGGGGCAGCACACCTAATATTAACCACTTTAGGATACAATGTATATATTGTGCTTTATTTGGAGCGCATTGGGAGGAGTCTATGTATCCTTGCGCTGGGACTGTGATGGGCAGTACAACGAATGCCTCCGGTATCAATGAGCTCTATAATACTCTCTGAATACTTCTCATATTAATAATTGTAACATTCCGAAATCTTATATCAATCTATAGATACATAATAACACATCGGCTCTGCGGGTTGTTGCGCCGCTCGTCCCTCGGCACCGCAGCTCAGAAGATATTTCAGGATTGTACCTCTGCCGGCGGATCTCCTCTTTTATCATTTATACTTCCCATGAATATTTGATGCTTTAATAAGTCGCCCCTCTCCGCGGTAATACGCCATTCCGTCCCCTGTGTTTACTTTGCCGGATCTCATCGCCTCTCCGGCGATTCCCTGTTTGGCTTGTTGGAGTCGGCGACGGAGAGAGCGGCGTCGGCAGAACAGAATCCTGCGTAGAACGTTCCACAAGTAACGGGAACGGGTGAAGGTTCTGGAAAGGGGTAGCG
>NW_017308772.1:111176-111903 GCF_000935625.1 Nanorana parkeri | reverse complement strand
AACCGTCCAAAATCACCGACTGGCCCGAGACTAAAGCTGAACCCCGAGCACGTGGAAATGGCACGAATGAATGCAGCTCGGTATCCATGAACACATCATTCAATGCACGCAGTGTAAGTACCTGAATGTGACCTGATCTCCGCCTCCTGCAGTCCCTGTACAGCAGAGCTCAGCCTGGGGGAAGGAAAAGCAGCACAAGAAGCGTATCAGTTACAGTCCAATCACAGGCTGGGGGAAGGGACAAGACTTATGTGCGTTACTGAACTGCAGCAGAGGGGGAAAAAAATCAGGTCTCCCGGCCTGGCAGGCAGGGCTGTGTAAATGTCAGGGGCACTTGTATGTATTTGATCTGTGTTGCTAGCTGTTTGCCGGTCTATCCTGGACGAGGAGAGAGGAGCAGCAGTGAGCGGTCTTTATTACAGGAGGGGTCGGAGACAAGACCAGTCACCCTGCACAAGGAGAGAGAGGAGCAGTGAGCGGTCTTTATTACAGGAAGGGGCGGAGACAAGACCAGTCACCCTGCACAAGGAGAGAGGAGCAGTGAGCCGTCTTTATTACAGGAGGGGGCGGAGACAAGACCAGTAACCCTGCACAAGGAGAGCGAGCAGCAGGGATGTTGGAGGAGGAACTATGGAGATGATGGGTGGAAAAGGTCATGAAGATGAGTGGGGGTTGGGGACATGAGGTCGGATAATGGAAATCAGGGAGAAGATGAGGAGGGTTTATG
>NW_017308772.1:107163-107910 GCF_000935625.1 Nanorana parkeri | reverse complement strand
CAATCTCCCAGATTATTGTAACCGTCCAAAATCACCGACTGGCCCGAGACTAAAGCTGAACCCCGAGCACGTGGAAATGGCACGAATGAATGCAGCTCGGTATCCATGAACACATCATTCAATGCACGCAGTGTAAGTACCTGAATGTGACCTGATCTCCGCCTCCTGCAGTCCCTGTACAGCAGAGCTCAGCCTGGGGGAAGGAAAAGCAGCACAAGAAGCGTATCAGTTACAGTCCAATCACAGGCTGGGGGAAGGGACAAGACTTATGTGCGTTACTGAACTGCAGCAGAGGGGGAAAAAAATCAGGTCTCCCGGCCTGGCAGGCAGGGCTGTGTAAATGTCAGGGGCACTTGTATGTATTTGATCTGTGTTGCTAGCTGTTTGCCGGTCTATCCTGGACGAGGAGAGAGGAGCAGCAGTGAGCGGTCTTTATTACAGGAGGGGGCGGAGACAAGACCAGTCACCCTGCACAAGGAGAGAGAGGAGCAGTGAGCGGTCTTTATTACAGGAAGGGGCGGAGACAAGACCAGTCACCCTGCACAAGGAGAGAGGAGCAGTGAGCCGTCTTTATTACAGGAGGGGGCGGAGACAAGACCAGTAACCCTGCACAAGGAGAGCGAGCAGCAGGGATGTTGGAGGAGGAACTATGGAGATGATGGGTGGAAAAGGTCATGAAGATGAGTGGGGGTTGGGGACATGAGGTCGGATAATGGAAATCAGGGAGAAGATGAGGAGGGTTTATGG
>NW_017308772.1:105223-105978 GCF_000935625.1 Nanorana parkeri | reverse complement strand
AACCGTCCAAAATCACCGACTGGCCCGAGACTAAAGCTGAACCCCGAGCACGTGGAAATGGCACGAATGAATGCAGCTCGGTATCCATGAACACATCATTCAATGCACGCAGTGTAAGTACCTGAATGTGACCTGATCTCCGCCTCCTGCAGTCCCTGTACAGCAGAGCTCAGCCTGGGGGAAGGAAAAGCAGCACAAGAAGCGTATCAGTTACAGTCCAATCACAGGCTGGGGGAAGGGACAAGACTTATGTGCGTTACTGAACTGCAGCAGAGGGGGAAAAAAATCAGGTCTCCCGGCCTGGCAGGCAGGGCTGTGTAAATGTCAGGGGCACTTGTATGTATTTGATCTGTGTTGCTAGCTGTTTGCCGGTCTATCCTGGACGAGGAGAGAGGAGCAGCAGTGAGCGGTCTTTATTACAGGAGGGGGCGGAGACAAGACCAGTCACCCTGCACAAGGAGAGAGAGGAGCAGTGAGCGGTCTTTATTACAGGAAGGGGCGGAGACAAGACCAGTCACCCTGCACAAGGAGAGAGGAGCAGTGAGCCGTCTTTATTACAGGAGGGGGCGGAGACAAGACCAGTAACCCTGCACAAGGAGAGCGAGCAGCAGGGATGTTGGAGGAGGAACTATGGAGATGATGGGTGGAAAAGGTCATGAAGATGAGTGGGGGTTGGGGACATGAGGTCGGATAATGGAAATCAGGGAGAAGATGAGGAGGGTTTATGAAGGTGATGGGGGGGGGAGAAGATCAGG
>NW_017308772.1:104422-105107 GCF_000935625.1 Nanorana parkeri | reverse complement strand
ATGAAGATGAGGAGGGGGAGAAGATGAGGAGGGGGTGGGGAGATTTGGAGGGGTTCTGGAGGTGAGGAGGAGGGAGGAGATGAGGAGAAGTCTGTTTTCTTTGTAAATTATCAGAAATGAAGTAGGCAGGGCTGACACCATGTGCTGTAGATGCAGATCTGTGTTGTTATGTCCTTCTAAGACCTTCATTCGAGCTCCGATGATGGGACATCTTTGAACCCCAAAAAGCTGTGGGCTTCTTATACTTTTACTTTTATGGTAATAAATATGTTTTTTTGGACTCTGGTGTGGCACCCCATTTCTCCGTCATAGTCCAAGAGAGCCTTTGGTGTCACAGCACTGTCACGTCGCCTCCATTTCACCATCGGCTGGAAACAGATACAAGTCAAGGAATCCAGCACTGCCCCTCTACCCTTCTTGAGGTCCATGCCTGTCACTCTGTGCTGCCACTTTTCTGACGACAGGTCCTCTTTAGGGCTACGATTGCCGTGTGCACAGACAGGCAGGCGCGGTCAGTAAACATTCATAATCTTTTAATTTCACACCAGTAATAAAATTGCATTACATTTTCATAAAATAAATGTTCCAGTTTATATACATAAAACAGACTGTACACAGGAGCGTCCCCGGAACGCCACCCTCCCAAAATTCCTGACCAACATACAGGCAAACGCAGTGCTCAGCT
>NW_017308772.1:102429-103259 GCF_000935625.1 Nanorana parkeri | reverse complement strand
AAGATGAGTAGGGATTGGGGAGTTGATGAGGGGTTAAGGAGGGACAATGAAGATGAGGAGGGGGAGAAGATGAGGAGGGGGTGGGGAGATTTGGAGGGGTTCTGGAGGTGAGGAGGAGGGAGGAGATGAGGAGAAGTCTGTTTTCTTTGTAAATTATCAGAAATGAAGTAGGCAGGGCTGACACCATGTGCTGTAGATGCAGATCTGTGTTGTTATGTCCTTCTAAGACCTTCATTCGAGCTCCGATGATGGGACATCTTTGAACCCCAAAAAGCTGTGGGCTTCTTATACTTTTACTTTTATGGTAATAAATATGTTTTTTTGGACTCTGGTGTGGCACCCCATTTCTCCGTCATAGTCCAAGAGAGCCTTTGGTGTCACAGCACTGTCACGTCGCCTCCATTTCACCATCGGCTGGAAACAGATACAAGTCAAGGAATCCAGCACTGCCCCTCTACCCTTCTTGAGGTCCATGCCTGTCACTCTGTGCTGCCACTTTGCTGACGACAGGTCCTCTTTAGGGCTACGATTGCCGTGTGCACAGACAGGCAGGCGCGGTCAGTAAACATTCATAATCTTTTAATTTCACACCAGTAATAAAATTGCATTACATTTTCATAAAATAAATGTTCCAGTTTATATACATAAAACAGACTGTACACAGGAGCGTCCCCGGAACGCCACCCTCCCAAAATTCCTGACCAACATACAGGCAAACGCAGTGCTCAGCTAACCAGGCACGACTGTACACCTAAAAATCGCAACTGCTTCGGGGGGTGGGGGAGGGGGGGACGGGGCGGAGAGTACCACATCGTACACAGTCCTTGGGG
>NW_017308772.1:100137-102416 GCF_000935625.1 Nanorana parkeri | reverse complement strand
GGGGGGTTCGGGAGGGGGCCAAAGGTTTAAAAAAATATTGCAGGCGAGCCAACAGACACTTTGTCACTGCTTTTGCGTGGCAGGACGGGCCAATCGGAGGAGCTTTTGGCGAAGCCGCGGCGCCAGTCGCTATTGGACTTGGGTTTCGAAGCTCCCGTTCAGCTGCCCCTCCTCGTAGTCCATCTGGCACAGGATCATGTTGTTCTTCAGGAAAAACTTGTCGCCGACGCAAAACCTGCAGGGGGGAAGAAAGACACGGGAAGGTTAGGCGCGGCGCTGTTCCCTGGCGGATAAACATTCAACGCTCCGGAATGACTTTGGGGTTTTGTTTTTTTGGGCACACCAACGTTACGAGATAAAAGCGGCCCACCTGTGAAATCCAACCCTATAAGTGCCACACATATGAAAGAATCCAAGCCGGGATTTTATTAGATAATCTGTAGAATGAAAATCCAACGCGTTTCAGGGAAGGGTGTGTGTCAGGAACCGGCTCTGAACCCGGGGGCCTCTGCTGTAGCTGGCGGTGGTTCTACCTGCTGATCCGAACCTTGGATAGCTCCTCGCCTGATCTCCTGTGTGATCCTCAGGTAAACCTAGTTTCTGCTGAACTCTGACCTCCTTGCTCCTCCCTTTAACTACCTATTTAAGCCACGCCTCTGCACTTCCTGTTTGCCAGATGATTGTGCTCCTGCCATTATCTTGCTTCCTGCTCCCTCTGTGATACAATCCGCTCATACTACTACCCGTGTACCGACCTTTGGCTGCTGATCCACCGACTACTCTCATCGTCCCCTGCTACATACCTGATACCTTTGGCTACTGACCTCGGCTTGTTCGCTGACTACGCTTCTGCCTGCTCCTCCACTACTACCGTCTGCTTGTGTAGCGAACCCGGCCTGTTATACTACGACTCTGCCTGCCGCTTCAGCTACTGGACTCCGAGCCTGATCCCAGATCGTGACAGGCAGTGGCGTAACAATCACCATAGCGACCCAGGTGGTCGCTATGGGGCCCGGGGCACAGTGGGGCCCTGGCCAGATGCCGTGCGGGCCGCCTGGGCCGCTATGGGATCTTCTGCTGCTGGCTTTCACTGGCGCCTGAAGACGAACACGCCGCTGTTCAGATCATCTGTGCAGCGGCGCGTTCGTCTCCACAGTCAATGAGAGCCAGCAGCGGCGGGGGAGCAGGCTGGACCCGGTGTTCTGTCAACGTCGCGAGCCTCTGACGTCACCGGCAGTGGAGGAGGAGGCGGGCCCATGCTCGGCAGCAGGGGAGGAGGCGGCCTCGGTGACGAAGAAGGAGGCGGGCCCGGCGACGGAGGAGGTAAGGAGTGCGACCAGCCCACCTGAGGGTGATCCTGCAGAGCCCACCATAGAGAGTCTATGGTGGGCTCTGCAGGGTCACCCTCAGGTGGGATCTCGAGTGGGCTCTGCAAGGGGTATAATTAGAAATCACAGGGGCCCCATGCAAAATTTTGCTATGGGGCCCTGTGATTTCTAGTTATGCCCCTGGTGACAGGGATTGGTTGAACCTCCGAAAAGCGTTGGCTTTTTTCATTCTACTGAATATCTAATAAGATACCATCTTGGGACATTGGAGCCGTGTGTGCGGTGCTCTCACTACTGCTGACGTAGTTGGAGTTTGCTGAATCTCTGAATCCTCCGAGCCACCAATGCGAGCGCGCCATTATGATCTATCCTTACTCCTCTTCATTCTCTATAGTAAATCAGACTTCGCTCTTCCAGTCAAATACACCGTCCATAGTCTCTCCCTCACTCACCATCAATATCCCATTCACTAACCGATCAAACACGAATGGCCGACGGCACAGAAAGATCAATACGTGTACGGCCTGCGTCACAGCAAAGCATAAAAGGTAGGCGGGCCCCTTTAAGAGTTTAACCGCGGCGTTAATTAACAGTCGGCGTGATTAATTTCAGGAGGGTGATGTGCTACTTTAAGCTACATTATGGAATTAATTGCCTGAGATTAATTGAAAGAATCTCTTAAAAACTGACCCATTAATTGCACATCCCATTATAGAGAATGGCAGCAATTCATTACGTGACGTTCAGCTGCTGCGATACATCACGGACAGTACAGGTAGCGTTCACTCTCCCCGATCGTGAGGACGGGCCGGTAAGCCTAAAATATATAATAATGCTACGTGGAAGAGCTTCTACCTCCATCCAAGGATTAGAGATATACGTGCACAGGGAGGTTTCCACTTTGCCAAAATTCTGGCAAAATTGTGCCCTTTCAGTGAAATGCAATGGAGT
>NW_017308772.1:94886-100110 GCF_000935625.1 Nanorana parkeri | reverse complement strand
GATGTGGTTGTTGGTGGTTTTTAAGGGTGTAATGGGCTTTAAATGTATCCTAAGGGTTGATTTATATCTATTAAACAGACAAAATAATGCAATACAATAAGGAAAAACACAAATACATTCTTGACTATTGTCTTTTTTCATTTTTTCGGTACTATTTTTTTTTCTTAGTGTGAAAAAAATAACAGCAAAATCTAAAAAAAAGAAAAAAACACAAATACTTTGTAATGAATGTTTGTTTGTTTTTTTTACAAACAGATTTTCCCCAAGCCGGCCGCGAGGTGATATTAGAAGCTGTGTTACAGAATCATTTTCTGGCTTCCTCTCTGAGTGGATGAGCGATAGATCAGCGAGGTCGTGACTCCTCCCTCATCCAGCCAGCGATAGGTCACCTGTGGAAATTATTTTCATGCCACTTTTTTAGGATCCCATTGTAGGCAAGCCGTCACCTCCGGCATCGGCCTCAGGCCATTGTGTATAGCAAAATGTCTCCCCCCCCCCTTCCCCTCCGAGACTAGAACACTGATAATTGTTTATAAAATGTTCACATTGTATCAATTCACAACAGAGACACAACAGGTGGAATTGATACAATTTGCAGCAACCTAAAGCTGGTACAATCTATTGTTTTCCAGGGAGAGGCTCCAGGTGGAGGAATTATTGAGCCTAGGGTGACGGGAGGACGCTAGTTTGTGTCCTCCCGTTACCCTGAGGAGAACTATGGGGGAAAGCCCTGACCCCATAGTTCTCCTTTAAGCTTCTATAAATATATCTATTATAAATTAATTCCTCCAAGTTTTACATATCAACATGTTCAGTTCTGATAACCTCCTGTAAGCTTTCCATATCACACGAGGTCTAATTTGGATTAACCTAACTGATGTAATTTTTGTTTTTTTTAAATGTTTATTTGCAAAAATGAAATAATGTATTCTAGCGATATAATAAATAGTAATAATGTATTCTAGTAATAGTCCAAACAACACGATGAATTCTGTCCATGTTAGAGACGATCCTGAATGTTGGATGATGTAAAATTCTACCAAATCCAAATTTCAGTGTTATTTTTGGGGGTTCAGATTCCCAAAGAAGCCTCCAGGAAAAAGGACCAAAGGCGTTTTGTGCCTTATATCTGCTGCACCCCCCCCTTAGCTTGTCTGCCAGTCCCACCAGGTCCCCCTTTCGGCCGGTTGTTGATTGGTACTCCTGGTAGAATTTTTTCCCCCCATCATCTCATCGGGCCGGAGCTTCCCAAACCATTCCACACAATTATTATCATTCACAATTGTCTATTAATATACTTTTTGTGGAGTCTGGTTTAGAGACTTCCTGTTTGGAATTTTGGGGGTTCAGGAATATTTGAATTGTCCGGGACCACCACAACTCATCGATCATTTCCGAAGCTCTAGTCCCAGTTAAAAGACATGACGTGCACAGAAGAGCGCAGCCAAATTATAACCCTGCGGAGGTCGTAAATGATGAAGAATGTCAGTATTTTCTTCTGAGCGCAATTTACAAGTGAGAGTTATTTACACCCCCCCCTCCCCCCCTCATACGCATGCTGCGGCCGGCGGGCGTTCATCGCGCCACTGTCTGCGCCGTGCCGGCCCCGCAACATAATAATGATGAATTTTACGGCTGTAAATCTGCGAATGTTCCCAGAGGAGCCTCGTATATTTGCCATCCTATATAAATATATCAGCCGGGAAAA
The DNA here is from genome assembly GCF_000935625.1 of Nanorana parkeri. NCBI lineage: Eukaryota > Metazoa > Chordata > Amphibia > Anura > Dicroglossidae > Nanorana > Nanorana parkeri. Next base: position 98,402 of record NW_017308772.1, on the reverse strand, counting down.
TAACCTCAAATATTTATATGATACCCGCAGCTTAATTACATCTGCAGTGAATTATGGGCCAGATGTCTGCGCCTCGGGAGACGCCTCAGCGCCACAAGATGGCGCTGCGACCTCAGACTGCTCAACGCTCGTCTTCTGGTTGTAGAATCACCTTGTGGCTTGTTCCTTCGTGTCGCCGTCAGAGGAAGACACGTGTACAGAGAAGCCTCGGCTTTTGTATTGCCAATTTTTTGGGCACGAATGTAAATAATTGTATCAAAAATTAAGAGACGGCCTCCAAGTTTCGATTGTGAGTGCAAATGGCATGGCGAAAAATAGGAATGAGGCGGAGGATTGCGGTAGAAGTGATTTTGTTGCAAAATTAAAGATTTTGCAAAAAAGAGGAAACCCTCATTGAGCAAAATTATTATTTTTGTTTTTTTTCAGAGGGGGGGAGGGGAGGGGGTTACATTTAGGAGAGTTTCTTTTATTTATTGTTCTTTGTATTTGTGTTTTCTTTCCCTTTTGTGATCGTTATTTGTGTGTTGTCACCTTACAATTTTTATTTTATTTTTAGCTTCACCTTGTGCTTTTTTCTTTCTATAAAAAAAGAATAAAATAACGAGGATAATGGGGTGTTTTTTTTTTTTATTGGCTTCTGTAACCTCTCAGGAGATATTTGTACCCTTAAAAACCCCCTTTGTTTTACCTTCCCCATTGACATCAATGTGTTGCACCAAAATGGCAACATTTTCCCCAAATCTCCTGAATTTCACTCAAAACATTTGGGTAGATAAAGACTCAGTTTTGCTCATGCAGACCCATCACATCCTCAGACTGCTTCCTGTTTAGTAGTGCGGCACAGTGAATGTGCTTGATTTTTAGGGTTGTCATCTGAACAGAGGAAACCTTTCAATGGGGACACCTGTCCTGGTGACCTTTGCCTCACCTTGGGGAGATTTCCTCCCACTTCCTGTTGTGTCTCTGAGACAGGAAGTGAATGGAAATCTCCCCTCAACTGGATGCAGCAATAGATAAACTGATGGGGGTGGTAACACTTCTAAAGTTTATTTATAAACTTGATAAAAGTATACACACTCTGTAATATCACATTAAAGGAGAACTATGGGGTCAGTGTTTTTCCCCATAGTCCTCCTTAGGGTAACGGGAGGACACATACTAGCGTGCTCCCGTCACCCAGAGCTCAGTATATAGGGAGCTGCTGCTCGCGGTATACTGAGACGCCGCAGCCAGGACGGATCCCGACAATACCTTAGAGATCCACCCAGCTGCGTGATTGACAGCTGGCTCTGCCTATCTAGAGGCAGAGCCAGCTGTGCCCGCCCCCTCCCCCGTCCGTTCCGCCAGTCAGTCAAATCTGTAGCTCCCTATATACTGAGCCTAGGGTGACGGGAGGACGCTAGTTTGTGTCCTCCCGTTACCCTAAAGAGAACTATGAGGGAAAAGCCCTGACCCCATAGTTCTCCTTTAAGGCAGCAAATCTTCACATTGCATTAAAAGCAGATTTTGCTGCATCTGTTCGGCGGCGAGGGGTAAACCCGACTAAGTGCAGCTTTAAAGGGAGAAAAAAAAAGTCCAAACTGACCTCCAGCACAAGAAGCTTAAAACAAACTGCTGAACATATGCGGGAAAAGTTGTAAAAGGATGAGCGCGAAGAATGGAGCAATGCTCTGCAGATCTCTAGGTAGGTCAGTGATGCAATGATCTGCAGACTATATGAATATGTGTTGAGATGTAGGCGCTCAGAGCGATGTTCTGCAGGGCGTTTGGTCATCTCACCTCTGGTTGCAGAGCTGACAGGCGAAACAGTCCAAGTGGTAAACGTTATCTCTGGCGCGCATCACCATTTCGAAGGCGGGGATGAGCTTGCTGCAGGCGGCGCAGTTCCCGGTGGTTCCGAAGAGCCTGCCAAACAGACACAATCATGAGATATCGCAGCAATCACAACGCTAACAGACTCATTACAACACAGCGCTCGGCCTGCACAGGGTGGAAATGGTTAACACAGAACAACGTTTATTTCCATTCAACACTTTTATGAAACATTCGATAAAACATCGGACATCCGAAATTGCACCAAATGATATGTCAGAGCGACCGACGTGAGGGGTCCATGAGGTCACACAGCACGCAAGAGAGCCAGGATCAGACAGGGGGACAGACCGCAGGACATGGGGACATGACAGGACAGAGGGACAGACCGCAGGACATGGGGACATGACAGGACAGAGAGACAGACCGCAGGACATGGGGACATGACAGGACAGAGGGACAGACCGCAGGAGGTGGGGTCATGACAGGACAGAGGGACATGACAGGACAGAGGGACAGACCGCAGGACATGGGGACATGACAGGACAGAGGGACAGACCACAGGACATGGGGACATGACAGGACAGAGGGACATGATGGGACAGAGGGACAGACCACAGGACATGGGGACATATCTGGTGAAGTTTGCCAAACGGCCGCTGGACTGCTTCCTGCGGAGGCCATGTTGTATTTTACGATGTTATGTTACTTTGTAATGTTGCAGATTGTAATTTCAGGCCATTAGAGTGGAATGATTCGGCCCGATGATGCGCAGCATTGACTGCTACATATATATATTTACTGAAAGAAGATTTCTATTTCCAAACCAGTTCATGGAATGCGAAGTGACAACAGACCCGGCGCAACAAATGTGTATGTATATCCACCAATCAGTGTAAACGTCACATCTAAAATCTTCTCCGAAAGATGTGGCAGATTTCTACGTCTTCAGACCGGGAAAAGGTCTGTGTGTACCGCGCCACTGCCAGTGTTCACATTTTATTGGTGGATTCTTAAATGATGGAATATTACATGAATAAAAGATCTGTATTCCCAACAACGCATATAAATTTTAACATGTTACATTCATTTTTAACTAGTTTATTTCCCAGTCAATCAGCATAGAGGCGGCTTGCCGGGCCGATCAGGATCGCCTAAATACTCAGTATCGGCACCCATACCGATACTAGTATCGGTGCATCCCTGATTGTATGTCCATGTAATGTGCTTGTCCTTAACTGCCGCGTCCGAGGAACACGGGACACAAAGCAGATAAAACAAAACACAATATGGATGTCTGCGCTGTATTGTATACGGGTGCTTCCTGTTATAGGGTGACAACGCTCTGTCCCCAGGGCTGGATTTCCCACAACAAGGCCAACCAAGGCCCGGCCTCGGGGCAGCAGGGAGTAGAGGGGCAGCAGGGAGTAGAGGGGCAGCAGGGAGTAGAGGGGCAGCAGGGAGTAAAGGGGCAGCAGGGGTGTGGAACTGATATCTCCTGATGCCCGGGACATGCAGTTCCGGGTGCTGGGCGGGTAGTTGTTTTCTACATTTAGCCCGGCTTTGGGCAAGCAGAGCTAAATGTACAGCGGGGAAGCCGCCGCTTGTTTTGCACAAGTGATCTCGGCAATTTTGCCGAGATCACTTGTATGCAGCCTGCAGGTCTGCCATTCTCCATGAAGGGGGTTGGCGGTTAGGGGGGCG
>NW_017308772.1:94202-94622 GCF_000935625.1 Nanorana parkeri | reverse complement strand
TTTTCACTGGGGGGGGGGGGGGGGGGACCTGGCCTTGGGGCAGCATAGAGAGTAAATCCGGCCCTGTCTGTCCCTGTCTTCAAATTGCACTACTGCGTTGTCACCTTGTCACATGGACTTCCGATGGAGACTACAAGTGGCCATTTCAGCAAACATTACACAGACACGGTCCATTGTTGTCACCGTCAGGAAACCCGCCCTGAGAAATGCCGTGCAGCCATCGCTGGAGTGCATGTAGACAGGAAGAGGCGGCAAAGAGGCCGCAGGAGATCAGCAGCACAGATTTTGTCCGAACTGACTCGCAGGGGAGAATCGGCTCAGGTTGCGTTCACAAAGACAAAGATGGAAAATATCAATGAGCATCGGTCAGCTGCCCCCGTAAAGATTCCCTGTGACTGCAGAAGATGCCGTGTTCCCCAA
>NW_017308772.1:93483-93993 GCF_000935625.1 Nanorana parkeri | reverse complement strand
GCAAACAGGAATACAGTGTGTTGTATAAATGATATAATATTCCATTAAAAGGTACGGCAACCCATGAAGCGAGCTGTCAGTCCCGCCGCCGTCCGCTCGGCCCGACGCGCTCCGCTTTTATGTCAAGAAATACAACGCAGTTCGGACATTTTAAATACACGATGTGGGTGAGAAGAGGGGAAAAAAGAACTCGGCTTCACGGGAGATCTTTTTTTTCTTTCTTTCCCCCCCTCGGGGGAAACATGTCGCAAACAATCACCAAACGCTGAATTTTGATGTCTTCGTTGTGTACAAAATAACAATTTTCAGCCACCAAAAATCTAATGAAAAAAGAAAAATCCGCCGACAATTATTCCCTCACTGGCGAGGTTTTTTTTTTGTCCCAGGCAATTACAGCTTTCAATCTGTTTGTGGCGCGGAGCGCTGACCTCAATGCCGCTGCAGGGTCAATAATATATTGCAAAAGGATTAACTATGTTTTTCTTTTCTTTCTGTCTTGATAAGGGCTGG
>NW_017308772.1:74775-92366 GCF_000935625.1 Nanorana parkeri | reverse complement strand
GGATTGGGTCTGAAGCACCTTGGAAGCCGCCGGTGACTACAAATATGTGATTATTAACAGGCAGGGATCCCATCAGATGGAGAGAGATTCAAGAACTCGGCTCTAATTGAAAAGCTGGAGATGGTGGAATGAGCGACTCTTCACATCACTCGTGAACTTCCTTCCAATGGGAGAGCCACCGATAGACACAATCAGTGCACAACACGCTCACAAACTTTTTATGGGATGAATTGGGAGGGGAGGGGTTAATCGTAAGACATTGTTAGGAGTCCAGAAGTGTTATCACGGGTAGGGGATATACAGTGTTATCAGAAGGTGTATGCAGGGGGTGCGGCCTGCACCCGGGTGACACCGCTGGAGGGGTGACAGTCATTTTGTTGTCACCCCCTCTGAAATATCAGGCACTCCATCATGGACCGAGAGCCCGACAGTTGCATTAGAGTGGAGGGGACCCGGCGTCATACCAGGTAACAGCGCATAACATCATCAGTACAATGCGGAGTCTCCTCTTCTCCCCGTACAATGCGGAGTCTCCTCTTCTCCTCGTACAATGCGGAGTCTCTTCTTCTCCTCGTACAATGCGGAGTCTCCTCTTCTCCCAGTACAATGCGGAGTCTCCTCTTCTCCCGGTACAATGCAGAGTCTCCTCTTCTATAGAAGTGAAGTTTGGTATGAGAGAGGAGAGACTCTGCTGAGATCTTGGGGCCCCCTGGTCACACCGCTGGCACAGTTTACTCTCCCTGGGCTTGTAGAGCTGTCTATGTCGCCCTGATTGGATGTCCAGCCTGTGGGCGCTCAGTCTGTACCGGCTCGGGAGTTTGGGGAGTTTTTCCCATACTTCACTTCTATAAAGGAGGATTGGGCTGATGACTCTATCAAAGATTTTAAGTCAGACTCTTCCAGGTGGTTTTATGTGCTACAGTTATCTCCGGATGGCATAGAAGGGTCTGCATGCCTGGTCTCTCAGGACCTTTATGGTTGGCTTGAAACTTCCTGTTTGGTTTACAATCTTTCCTCTCTCTCTCCCTTCATCTCTACGCCTCCTCTCTCATTTCTTCTCTCTTCTCCCTCTCTCCCTCTCCTTCTCTTCTCTCTCTCTCCCTCTCCTTCTCTTCTCTCTTCTCCCTCTCTCCCTCTCCTTCTCTTCTCTCTCTCTCCCTCTCCTTCTCTTCTCTCTTCTCCCTCTCTCCCTCTCCTTCTCTTTCTCTCTTCTTTCTCCGATTAGCCATCGGCTCTTCTCTCCTATTTTCATGGTAAAGTCCTCGTTCAGTCGCTCGCTCAGAGAGAACTGTGGGGAAGTTCAGACATTTGTCCCTTGTAACCAGCACGCTTCAGAGGTGAGAGCGGTGCATCTGGCGCGGTCGTTGAGTCGCGAGGCGCGAGGTTAAACGCTCCTCACTGTCCCTTCACTTTGAAATGTTCTGCCATGATTTACAGTTCATTCTTCTCTTCAGACAAATAGAAAATCGTATTATCTTCCCCCACCAGCGCCGTGGTTGCAGAATCCGCGGCCTTTCCATCCTATGTCGCTCCGTCGTGTTTTCTGAGATAAAAGCGTCCGTTTATTACACCAGACAAACATGACAAACACAGACAGGCGGCTTCTGACATTTGTACAGCCACAGATGGATGGGATATAGCTGAATTGCGGATATCATTCAATGAACAACCAACAAACGTCTTTTCCTCCTGTGCTGAAGCTCCGCCCATTTCCTGACGCCCTCACAATCTATGTGTATTTGCCCAATTCTTCCATTACATCACAATGACAGGTGAAGATGTATATGGATCAGGACAGCGCAGGTTCTGTTCTTCACTATTTTTTGTCATTGTTCAGACTTATTCAGGTGAATATTCTCCCCCTAAGGAAGGTCTGTTTCCTCCTCATCTTCAAGGGGGAGGCTGTGTAAAATGTCCCTGCCAGCCTTAGCAGCCCTTCTTCGCGGTCTGTTTATGAGGAGTTCATGTATCCAGACAGATGCCCAGTCTGTATACATTGTGTCCCCAATCTAGTCTGTATACATTGTATCCCCAATCTAGTCTGTATACATTGTGTCCCCAGTCCAGTCTGTATACATTGCATCCCCAATCCAGTCTGTATACATTGTATCCCCAATCCAGTCTGTATACATTGTATCCCCAATCCAGTCTGTATACATTGTATCCCTCATCCAGTCCAGTCTGTATACATTGTATCCCTCATCCAGTCCAGTCTGTATACATTGTATCCCTCATCCAGTCCAGTCTATATACATTGTATCCCTCATCCAGTCCAGTCTGTATTATTAGTAATTACACTTTTCTATCTTTTCTTTTCTATCTATCAGTGATCTCATTTATCGCACAGAGATTAATCGGCGGATAGTTACAAATGTTTCGGGTGAATTTCTTTTGACAATCTCATTCTCCTTTTTATAATCCCGGAGAATCTTCACTCCACACAACAACACGGCTGGATTTCAATATCTGGAAATAAAAAGAATAAATAAAGAAATCTCCACATTTTAAAAATTTCCGATTGGAAAGTTTTTAGTCAGAGCTTTCTAAGGAATGTCCTCCTCGTGTATCACTGGCTCCTCCCTTTTAGATAGTAAGCCCTGAGGGTCCGGGCCCTCCTTACCGTCTTGTCTTGAATTGTATTGTGATTGTAATGTCTTCCTTATACTGTACAGCGCTGCGCAAACTGTTGGCGCTCTATAAATCCCGTATAATAATACCGTGTTTCCCTGAAAATTAGTCACTGTCTTATATTTTTTTTGGCTCAAAAAAGCACACCAGGTCTTATTTTTTGTCAATGTACAACAATCCGCACTTATTCATGTACAAAAATATGGTGATTAGGGGTGCCGTACCTTTCCAAGAGCAATTTGGTAACCAACCGCTGGCCAGAATGAAGGAAGCGCGCTTTCATTATCGATTCCTCACAGGCGGAGAGCATTTGGTATCACTCCGCCTGTGACAAGGGCCGGTGCTATAGAGGAAGCATCGGCTTATGCGGCTCTGCTCCCTCCGCTGCCGCCTCACTTCCTCTAGCGCCGGCTTCATTAGCACCGCTGATTCTCTCCCGCGGCCCTTCAAGTTCCCCCCTTATGCCACCACCGGCCCTGGGAATGGTCACAACTAATTCTTATTTTTGGGGTAGGTCTTATTTTCGGGGAAACAGGGTAATAATAATGTCGAATGTCCAACAATAAATAACTTACACCGGAATCACAAACTGGGTAACAAAAAGAGATAAAACCCATCGTCGCCCTTCAAGGGACGATTATAAAGTAAATAACGACGCGTTTCCGAGCGTCCTTTTTTTTTCTAAACCTCCGACTATCGATATATTTAATGCGGCAGAAAAAAAAAAACAATTTTCATTTTTGACTCTGAAATGAGAGAAAGTCTCAGAAAGTTCTAATCGAGGCATTTAGCCGCCTTTAGGAATTCATCTCAGAAGTCACGGAGCTTTGCTGTGCCGTCCTCGCTGTGAAGGAAGAAGGTTGCGGCAGAGAAATAAAACGCCGAGGAGTTCCAAGGCCGGCTGACACTTTTTAAAGTCTGTCGCTTGATGTAAAAATAGAGCGCGGCCTTTGTGAGACTTCAGATCCAAATGATACACTTTAGATCTTACATCACACGGAGGAGCTTTTAGAGGGTGGAAAAAGGTGGCAATTTGTCTGACTTTTCCCATTATGCCGAGTGACTGTTTTTTTTTACAATAATTTTCTTTTTTTATATACGTGGCGCCCGGCGGAGGAAAATCTGCGACGCACAAATAATACAACCTCATTCGGGGGGCGGGGAAACAGCCCACAACAGGCGCGGAGAGAGCCGCCATTACTCTTTTTTTTAAAAGCAGAACGTATTTACATTTTTTTGCCCCATTTAGCATCTTCTGACCTACACAACGTCCAGGCGGGGGTCATGTGATCACTTAGAAGCAGCGGGTAGGTGCCATTCGACTATTTAGAATTTTTTTTAAATTGGTCTATTACAACAGATTTTGTTTTAAAGGCCTTTTTAACTGCCAGGAAACTGTGACAGGGAAGAATTTCTTAAAAGAAAGTATAGAATGATTCTCGCTTCATGTTAAAGATGAACTCCGGGATCAGCAGATATTGTCCCCATACCAGAGTCCTGTGTATTCTTCTTGAATCTCGATGAGCTTTGTGTATTTCTTCCAGATCTGTGCAGTCATCCCGTGTGAGACTTGGAGCTTCCTGTAATAAAGACCGGTCACTGCTGATCTCTCTCCTTGTGCAGGGTGACTGGTCTTGTCTCCGCCCCCTCCAGTAATAAAGATCAGTCCCTGCCCCTCTCTCCTTGTGCAGGGTGACTGGTCTTGTCTCCGCCCCCTCCAGTAATAAAGATCAGTCCCTGCCCCTCTCTCCTTGTGCAGGGTGACTGGTCTTGTCTCCGCCCCCTCCAGTAATAAAGATCAGTCCCTGCCCCTCTCTCCTTGTGCAGGGTGACTGGTCTTGTCTCCGCCCCCTCCAGTAATAAAGATCAGTCCCTGCCCCTCTCTCCTTGTGCAGGGTGACTGGTCTTGTCTCCGCCCCCTCCAGTAATAAAGATCAGTCCCTGCCCCTCTCTCCTTGTGCAGGGTGACTGGTCTTGTCTCCGCCCCCTCCAGTAATAAAGATCAGTCCCTGCCCCTCTCTCCTTGTGCAGGGTGACTGGTCTTGTCTCCGCCCCCTCCAGTAATAAAGATCAGTCCCTGCCCCTCTCTCCTTGTGCAGGGTGACTGGTCTTGTCTCCGCCCCCTCCAGTAATAAAGATCAGTCCCTGCCCCTCTCTCCTTGTGCAGGGTGACTGGTCTTGTCTCCGCCCCCTCCAGTAATAAAGATCAGTCCCTGCCCCTCTCTCCTTGTGCAGGGTGACTGGTCTTGTCTCCGCCCCCTCCAGTAATAAAGATCAGTCCCTGCCCCTCTCTCCTTGTGCAGGGTGACTGGTCTTGTCTCCGCCCCCTCCAGTAATAAAGATCAGTCCCTGCCCCTCTCTCCTTGTGCAGGGTGACTGGTCTTGTCTCCGCCCCCTCCAGTAATAAAGACCGGTCACTGCTGCTCTCTCTCGTTGTGCAGGGTGACTGGTCGTGTTTCCGCCCCCTCGGAATCTGCTGGGCCCCTCCCACTGCTCCGCTCTCTGCGCCGGCTATTCACAGCACAGTGATGATGTCACAGCTACTTTTGCAAGGTAATATCAATGGCATCTGATGCACACAAAGTGAAATGATATCCTTCTTGGCTATTGAGGGGGAATATTGTATATTTAAATTACATTTTTGTACCCAGCTTTCAGCTTCAAATTAATACATTTTATTTCTTTGTATCCAGTGCCCAAACATATTATTTTTAGATTTATATAGAGACAGGAAGGGTTAAAACCTGTTTTGTTTTTGTTGCCTCTATGCTTTCTATTAAGGAGATTTCCCTTTACTTCCTGTTCCGTCGACACTACAGGAAGTGAGGGAATTCTCCTCTCAGGCAGTTATCACCAGAATAGATTTTCCCTCTATTCCTGTTCTGGTGACAACAGTACATTCATAAAATTCTCGTCATTTACAGTTCCAGGACAAATAGAGAGGGCGAATCTCCCCAATGGAACAGAGAAAGCAGTGAAGTGTGTAAAGAGGAGCAAGATAGAAGTAGAACGTATAAGGTATTCACATTTACTATAAAAATCCAATGCGTTGTGATGGTTCACACGCCCCCTTCATCAGGGCTTTCTTCACGTCATACAAGCCGGTCTCTACGAGAACAATTGGATGGAGCTCCTATGATTCTGTTCAGTGCGTGTGAAGGAATTTTAATTTCAGTCCCATGCAGCTGTTTTCCAGGGGTGTTTCCTTTGTTTCATTTTATATCAGTTGACTGCCTGTGTTTACTTCATTCACTCTGCACAGCACATATGATGTTTGATGTCCCCATCCCCCTTCTGCTGGTGCAGTAAAATGTTTTGTGAATCTGTCAAATCATTGCGGCGGAAATCAATGAGTGAGAAATAATAAAGGGGAACATTGATAGAAAGGAGGTTCTGGTTTGCTATCTTTTGAAGTTCGCCATCTTGGATTCACCTGACGTCCAATCACAGTGAAGAGGAGCGATTTCCTGCACTCGAGTCAAGTTCATATTTCTGTTATATGAATAGACATCTTGGATAATGTTAATTTGGCTGTCTGTGTTGTTTCTTAATTAGTTTGGGACAGGAAGTGAAGAGAAAGCTAACCATAGACCCAACAGGAAGTGAGAGGAAAGCTCTCCAAAGTGAAGGAAATCCCCTCTTAGATGGTTGTCGCCAGAACATGTGTCCTCATCGGAGGATTTCCCCTTTAAATTCTGTTGGCATCTCCTTTTATTTCTTTGTATCCTCTGAAGATACACAAACAATCATCACAGTGAAGAGGAGCGATTTCCTGCACTCGAGTCAAGTTCATATTTCTCTTATATGAATAGACATCTTGGATAATGTTCATTTTGCTGTCTGTGTTGTCTCTTAATTAGTTTGGTTAGATTTATTTTCACTTCCTGTGCCATAGACCCAACAGGAAGTGTAAAGAAATCTCTCCAAAGTGAGGGAAATCCCCTCTTAGATGGATGTCGCCAGAACATTTGTCCTCGTCGGAGGATTTCCCCTTTAAATTCTGTTTGCAGCTCCTTTTATTTCTTTGTATCCTCTGAAGATACACAAACAATCATCACAGTGAATGATTACAATGATGCAATCAAAAGCAATAAAAATACAATATTTCAGAAGCACTTTCACACGTTCACCTCCACCTTCCATAAATCATCACATTTATCGGTGTCGTAGCCGCGATTTTGAGTTCAGGAAGCCGCTTTGTGCTCGGGAAGGTATAATCAACATTTGTGCTGACTCCGGGGTGACACATTGTATCTGCCGCCTCGTTTTACAACGTTCATAAGAGTAACAACAGCCAGGCGATGTGTAACGTTTAAATGGCGTCCGTTTCCCTCCTCCAGCGTCAAGGTCGTCCGCTTCTTTATTGCAGCAGTCGTTTTGGTACAGCAAGGGGTCTGAACGCAATGAAGTCCCAAACAGCTGGGCGGCCGTCACGGTCGGAGCGCCACAACGCGGAACATCTGGGGTAATTAGTCTCCTTTGCCGCATCGCCGTGAACTCATTTGGTGAAAGGCATTTAAGGGGAACACGGGCGAGCCGCCGGATCCGGGTCCTTTGCGACAAGAGGTGTTATAAATCATGAATGGTCATCTCCTCGAAGGAGTAATAATGGCGATCGTTCTCCAAAGGACAGAGGTCGTATATCTAGTCTTTTTGAAATGTCAGGGTCTTAAATTAATCTTTGGCATTAGACTCGTGTCAACAGCCAAGACTGAGCTCCCAGGCTCTGGAATTAAACTTCCACCAACATCCCACTGCAGGCTTTACCACAGAGCTTGTTGCTGTTCCGGAAGACTCACGGGAGGAAAAAAAAAGTATTTGGTGCAAATACCCCGTCCAGGGAAGGGGCAAATACACAATGATGTCTGGGGCAATATGATAATAAATCAAAAATACTAACAATAGTGGCCGTCCTGCTTTCAAAAAATGTCTCCTGAAAAACATTGAAAGTATTTGTACAAATATTTTGTAGCATGAAATAAAAAAATCACTTCTGGGGAGCGAGCTTGGAGCGGTGACTACTCTACAACACACACAGGGACCATGGGGAACAGACGTAGCCCCCCTCCAGAAGGAAGGACGGTATAATACCTCTTCTATTACAGAGAACAGAGGGGAGGAGGAGACACGGGACACCGGAGAGGGGGGTATAATACCTCTTCTATTACAGAGAACAGAGGGGAGGAGGAGACACGGGACACCGGAGAGGGGGGTATAATACCTCTTCTATTACAGAGAACAGAGGGGAGGAGGAGACACGGGACACCGGAGAGGGGGGTATAATACCTCTTCTATTACAGAGAACAGAGGGGAGGAGGAGACACGGGACACCGGAGAGGGGGGTATAATACCTCTTCTATTACAGAGAACAGAGGGGAGGAGGAGACACGGGACACCGGAGAGGGGGGTATAATACCTCTTCTATTACAGAGAACAGAGGGGAGGAGGAGACACGGGACACCGGAGAGGGGGGTATAATACCTCTTCTATTACAGAGAACAGAGGGGAGGAGGAGACACGGGACACCGGAGAGGGGGGTATAATACCTCTTCTATTACAGAGAACAGAGGGGAGGAGGAGACACGGGACACCGGAGAGGGGGGTATAATACCTCTTCTATTACAGAGAACAGAGGGGAGGAGGAGACACGGGACACCGGAGAGGGGGGTATAATACCTCTTCTATTACAGAGAACAGAGGGGAGGAGGAGACACGGGACACCGGAGAGGGGGGTATAATACCTCTTCTATTACAGAGAACAGAGGGGAGGAGGAGACACGGGACACCGGAGAGGGGGGTATAATACCTCTTCTATTACAGAGAACAGAGGGGAGGAGGAGACACGGGACACCGGAGTGCACTGTCTTTTCTCTTGCAGGGAGCCGCCCGCCCTTTTCAATTCTTTAGAGCAGTCTGATTTTCTCCGTCTTTCTTGTTTGTCTTTTTTAACCTTTTTAATCCTTATGATTCTTATGACATGGTTAAAAATAAGACACATTTTGTTACCACCGTGCATTTGAAATCTTGGCGCTCTTACCGTAAGTAATCTCTGCGACAAAGTATAAGATTTGCTTTCGTGTAGAGCGTTGAGCCGACCTCTCCCAGGCGACAGTCACAGCAGGCGCATTTTAAGCAGTCCTCGTGCCAGTATTTGTCCAATGCCTTGAGCAGGTAGCGGTCTTTGATCTTCCGGTTACAACCCGCGCAGCCTTTCTGTTTCCCTTTTGGCTGGACCGAGAGCATCGGCACTCCTAGAGGAGGAGAACAGACCATCAGACTGAAGGGGTCTCTCCACAAAGAATACACAGCTGACAACATTTTAAAAACATTTCCAAGGTCCCTTCACTGCTGAATCCAGTAACACAATTAGTTTGATTTACTAAAAGAGCAGAGAATGTTTTTTTTCCCACTTAGGATAATGAATAAGCTAAAGCTGCACATTGACTTAGAATTCACAATCATGCGCAGAGGAGATTTAAAATAACAGGATTTTTTTTCTTGGACGTGATTGGATAATCAAGGTGAACACAGCTTCACTTATTCTTATAAGTCTCGGTGGCTTCACCTTAATCACTAAACTAAATGAACATTCATGTTACAAAAGGAAGAGCCTCTGCTCCTTTAGGTAATCAGTTGCATTGTCTTAAGGAAAATCGACATGCAACCTTCACAGCAAATTTACAACATTGGATTTATGTGATACGGCGGCTTACATGGTGCGTGTTTGCTGGCACAAATGTGAGCAATATAGTTAATATTCCTGGAGGTGTTTGGTCAATTCAGAAAGCAAAATATTACATTTAGGGTAAAAGTATCCTCTGATAGAGTACAATACTGAGGTTCAGTGGTGGCCAGAGCTATCAGGTCCTCGATATAGATCTTTATTATCACTAGAGGGATCCCCAGCAGGAGGAAGGAGGTCCTGATCCCTCTATATAGATCTTTATTATCACTAGAGGGGTCCCCAGCAGGAGGAAGGAGGTCCTGATCGCTCTATATAGATTTTTATTATCACTAGAGGGGTCCCCAGCAGGAGGAAGGAGGTTCTGATCCCTCTATATAGATCTTTATTATCACTAGATGGGACCCCAGCAGGAGGGGGAAGGAGGTCCTGATTCCTCTATATAGATCTATCACTAGAGGGGTCCCCAGCAGGAGGAAGGAGGTCCTGATTCCTCTATATAGATCTTTATTATCACTAGAGGGATCCCCAGCAGGAGGAAGGAGGTCCTGATTCCTCTATATAGATCTTTATTATCACTAGAGGGATCCCCAGCAGGAGGAAGGAGGTCCTGATTCCTCTATATAGATCTTTATTATCACTAGAGGGATCCCCAGCAGGAGGAAGGAGGTCCTGATTCCTCTATATAGATCTTTATTATCACTAGAGGGATCCCCAGCAGGAGGAAGGAGGTCCTGATTCCTCTATATAGATCTTTATTATCACTAGAGGGATCCCCAGCAGGAGGAAGGAGGTCCTGATTCCTCTATATAGATCTTTATTATCACTAGAGGGATCCCCAGCAGGAGGAAGGAGGTCCTGATTCCTCTATATAGATCTTTATTATCACTAGAGGGATCCCCAGCAGGAGGAAGGAGGTCCTGATTCCTCTATATAGATCTTTATTATCACTAGAGGGATCCCCAGCAGGAGGAAGGAGGTCCTGATTCCTCTATATAGATCTTTATTATCACTAGAGGGATCCCCAGCAGGAGGAAGGAGGTCCTGATTCCTCTATATAGATCTTTATTATCACTAGAGGGATCCCCAGCAGGAGGAAGGAGGTCCTGATTCCTCTATATAGATCTTTATTATCACTAGAGGGATCCCCAGCAGGAGGAAGGAGGTCCTGATTCCTCTATATAGATCTTTATTATCACTAGAGGGATCCCCAGCAGGAGGAAGGAGGTCCTGATTCCTCTATATAGATCTTTATTATCACTAGAGGGATCCCCAGCAGGAGGAAGGAGGTCCTGATTCCTCTATATAGATCTTTATTATCACTAGAGGGATCCCCAGCAGGAGGAAGGAGGTCCTGATTCCTCTATATAGATCTTTATTATCACTAGAGGGATCCCCAGCAGGAGGAAGGAGGTCCTGATTCCTCTATATAGATCTTTATTATCACTAGAGGGATCCCCAGCAGGAGGAAGGAGGTCCTGATTCCTCTATATAGATCTTTATTATCACTAGAGGGATCCCCAGCAGGAGGAAGGAGGTCCTGATTCCTCTATATAGATCTTTATTATCACTAGAGGGATCCCCAGCAGGAGGAAGGAGGTCCTGATTCCTCTATATAGATCTTTATTATCACTAGAGGGATCCCCAGCAGGAGGAAGGAGGTCCTGATTCCTCTATATAGATCTTTATTATCACTAGAGGGATCCCCAGCAGGAGGAAGGAGGTCCTGATTCCTCTATATAGATCTTTATTATCACTAGAGGGATCCCCAGCAGGAGGAAGGAGGTCCTGATTCCTCTATATAGATCTTTATTATCACTAGAGGGGTCCCCAGCAGGAGGAAGGAGGTCCTGATCCCTCTATATAGATCTTTAGTTGGACCTCATTTAGAATACTGTGTCCAGTTCTGGAGATCTCACTTACGAGTCCAAAGGTGGGGAACAAAATTGGTGAAAGGTCTGAGAAATAAAACATATCAGGAGAGACTGCAGGAACCTAATATGTACACTCAGGAGGAAAGATAGGAAGGGATGGACGGGACTGAAACCTTTGAATATATGAAGGGTGTGAATAATGTTCAGGGGGGCAGTATTTTCAATGGGCAGTATTTTCTATATGAACACAGGGACATGACCTCAAAGTAGCAGGACGATTGAAAACTAACCCTAGAATTATTATTATTTATTTCATGACTGGAACAGACTTCCAGCAGAGGTAGGAAATCTATCAACAGGAAGTGAATTTAAACATGCCTGGGGGGCAAACATAGTCCAATACTCAGGGGGGAAAAAAGGTTTAAAAAAAAATAAATCCAAAAAGTTTTATTTTCCTGATGGACCATGTGGTCTTTTCCCGCTGTCACTCTTCTATGATTCTAGCAAGGCGTGAAATCACATACAATGTTTTGATGTTTTCTCCGATCTATAAGTGTAATTGTAGAGCCCCACTGATTGGCATCTGTAACATGAAGACGATGACCCTACCTAACCTTGACCTGAGGTGTGACACGGTCACTATGGTCAGTATGCAATAAGGGGGCATACTCAGAGTAATTCTGATGGAAGGGGTACGGGAGGGTGGGATGACTCGATCGTCTCGACGGGTGAGTGGGGGAAACGGGGAAGCTTAAAAGGAGAACTATGGGGTTAAGGCTCCCCCCCCCCCCTGTCACGGCAGAGAGATAGGCATAGCCAGCTGTCAGTCACGCAGCTGGGCGGATCCAGACATAATTGTCGGGATCCGCTTCGCCGTCTCAGTATCCCGCGAGCAGCAACTAGCGATATACTGCGGCGTCTCAGTATACCGTGAGCTGTATCTCCCTATATACTGAGCCTAGGGTGACGGGAGGACGCTAGTTTGTGTCCTCACGTTACCCTAAGGAGAACTATGGGGAGAAGACTTAACCCCATAGTTCTCCTTTAAGAAGACTGAAAGTCGCTTTGGAAATGACATGAACATGTTAAAGACCTCATGAGATTACAGTAATTGGGTTTCCACTCTGAAGCAATTTTAAGATGCGAGGCTTCGTTACGCCGCTGCGGCATCAAATGCATATTTGTAAACGATCGCGCGGGGTCGTTATACATATAAAGAATGAATAAAATGCTGCAGACCGCCGGCAGCCTCCTTGCTGCGCTCTCTCCTTCCACAGGACAAATAAAGTCTGTTTAATACATGCGGCGGGCGTTAATAGCCGCCGTACGCTTGACATTTTGTAGAAGCGGAAAAAAGGGGCCGCGGGGCTGACACTCATAGCGCGGCAGATGCACTTCTTTTACTGTAATAACTGACCTAGCGCAGCTAAAAGCTTCGGGACAACAGCACTTAAGACAGTTTCACACAAACACTGAAGTATTGATCCATTTGATAACAAAGTAGCTCCACTGCCATGGAGACAGGGCAGAGAAAAATCCACTTAGAGCCTTTAAAAGTTGCAGTTTTTTTTCCCTTTCTCGCCCGTCTCCCCGGCGCAGATAATGATTTAGAATGGCAATCGTTTACGTGGCCTGTAAGTGCGCATTTGCCTTCCTCGCTGCTCCGGTTAATACATTTAAATGGTAAAAATAAATATATTCGCCGCCTCTTTTAGACATGTTAAGTGCCGCTGAGCTTTTGACCCGACCCGACGTTCTCAGAATCGTCCTCTCTTGTGTACAAAGACACATAAAAAAGGGGAACACCGGGGTAAAAGCACGAGAATTGGGGCAGAAAATATGCAAAAGCATCGAACTTTAGCGGAACATCGTCCTTGTGTCTGGAGGAGGCGGCGCCTTGATGACAGCAATACGGGCGGATATTTTATTGATGGGTAAACAAGTGATCGGCAACAATAAGTGACCCTCACCCTACAGGTATTGTAGTAATAGACCAGCGAGCAGCGCGCTCCCAGCATCCAGTCACAAAGTTATCCAACAATTCGGTCTTGCAATTAAAATGGACTTTTTAGTAACTTTACTTTCTCTGCTTGAATAAATTCCTGACATGTCACAATACACAGCAACAGCATCATTTTACAGAAATGCTCCACATTTTATCATTAAAAGCCGTCCTTCACCTCCAGTCAGTGACTTTGCCCAGGCTGAGATGGTGTCATCAGTCTGCTGCAGGCAGGAGGAAGCATTTTCTCAGTCTCCCCTCTATCAGTAATCAGTTTGCTGCAGGCAGGAGGAAGCATTTCCTCAGTCTCCCCTCCACCAGTGATCAGATAGCATCACAGTAACTTTGCTTCAAGTCACAAGGTGAGAGTCCGTAGTAGTGTGTCAGATATGTGTGAACACATAGAGGAGACAACCCCACCAAAGAGGTAGAGGAGCTGACGCCAACAAAGGGGTATAGGAACCAACACCAAAGGGGCAAAGGAGAAGACCCCAACAAAGACATAGAGGAGAAGACGCCAACTAAGACGTAGAGGAGAAGACCCCAACAAAGACGTAGAGGAGAAGACCCCAACAAAGACATAGAGGAGACAACCCCAACAAAGACATAGAGGAGACCACCCCAACAAAGACGTAAAGGAGACAACCCCAACAAAGACATAGAGGAGACAGCCCCAACAAAGACATAGAGGAGACAACCCCAACAAAGACATAGAGGAGACGACCCCAACAAAGACGTAGAGGAGACGACCCCAACAAAGACGTAGAGGAGACGACCCCAACAAAGACATAGAGGAGAAGACCCCAACAAAGACGTAGAGGAGAAGACCCCAACAAAGACATAGAGGAGACAACCCCAACAAAGACATAGAGGAGACCACCCCAACAAAGACGTAAAGGAGACAACCCCAACAAAGACGTAGAGGAGACAACCCCAACAAAGACATAGAGGAGAAGACCCCAACAAAGACATAGAGGAGACAACCCCAACAAAGACATAGAGGAGAAGACCCCAACAAAGACGTAAAGGAGACAACCCCAACACAAAGACATAGAGGAGACAGCCCCAACAAAGACATAGAGGAGACAGCCCCAACAAAGACATAGAGGAGACAACCCCAAAAAAGACAAAGAGAAGAAGACCTCAACACAGACATAGAGGAGAAGACCCCAACAAAGACATAGAGGAGACGACCCCAACAAAGACATAGAGGAGAAGACCCCAACAAAGACGTAGAGGAGACAACCCCAACAAAGAGACAAGTGGGCTCCGTTGCGGTGTCGGCTGGTATGTACAGACTTTGGGTTCTTCTTTACAATTCTGAAAAAAATATAATTTGGCAAGAAAAACCTTTTAAAATGTCATTTTGTTCCTCCCCTCGTAATGAACTGACCTCTTCTAATATTTCATTTGCCGCTAATCTCCACAGA
Source organism: Nanorana parkeri (assembly GCF_000935625.1). Lineage (NCBI taxonomy): Eukaryota > Metazoa > Chordata > Amphibia > Anura > Dicroglossidae > Nanorana > Nanorana parkeri. The sequence goes on along the minus strand of NW_017308772.1, from coordinate 77,750 downwards.
GGAAACTTGATGGACGAGACGATTTCAGTCTTCACAAGTCATCCTTCTCGGATCAGATTAAATCTAATAACGCTTCTCTTTAAATAAGAGAAAGGTATTTATTTCCGGGAAGGGGGATTTCCATTTAAAGTCTTATGATCTTTGTACAATCCTAATGAAATGTGTCCAGAATTATCCATCACAAGGAGCTTATCTGCGCTCATATTCTCCGCTCTCTTCATCTCGCACCTCAATCAACCGATAGATAGAAAATTACATTTACCTCCGGAAAGTTTTAATTAGCGGGGAAAAGGCCGCGGCGGAGTATGAAGTATATTTGGCCCCTTTTAAAACTAACTTATCGGCAAACTTATCTTGATCCACCCGTCATCTGCTCTACATCCCCGAAAATAAGACCTAGTGTCTTTTTTCGTGAAAAAAATAAAATAAGACACGGTCTTATTTTCAGGGAAACACGGTAGTACACACAGCGATTGCCGCACGGCCCCATAGATTTCAATGGGGTGAAATCCGCGCGGCAATCGCTAAAAAAAGGTACAAGTACCTTTTTTTGCGACACACAACTCGCGGCTTTTGTTCACTTGCACGGGCGGAATCGCGTCGGGAAACCGAGCAATCCGCCAGGCGGGACTGGGGTGCCATTAGAAGATAATGGCTCCCACAGCGCTGATCGGTTCACACCTTGGCGGCTCCGGACTGCGCGAGGAGTCGCCTAGGTGTGAACCCAGCCTGAAAGTGGAACCTCTGGAAAGACTGGATAACGGTTAGAACCTGAAATTTCCCCTCACTTCCTGTGTCACCTGGGCAGGAAATGAAGGAAAATCTCCTTCTCTAGTGGGGACACGGAGAGCAATATTAACTAACAGATGTTATAATACTTCCTGACCCGATCCCTTTTATTGTCTCACTTACATTATTAAGATGCAAACTTTGGCAACCCGCTAAGACTATAAAGCCGGAAAAATCTTTCATCATCAATAACTGAGAATTATGTAAAATGTTAAACAGAACCATAAACTTCTCTTCTTTGATCCCTTTTGTTCTGTTATATAAACTGAACAAGTGGAAACATTTTGTTGTCTCTGTTTGAAAAGTGCAAAAATAAACCTAGGAATTCAGCGCAGGCTCCAGGATTTACATGATTGCCTCATTTCTAAGCCGGCATCTCAGCGCAGGAAGTAGATGGAGAGCCTGGATGATGTGTGAACAAAGATGGTGTCTTCCTTCCAGGAGAGAAAAGCATATTAAAAGGAGAACTATGAGGTCGGGGCTTTTCCCCATAGTTCTCCTCAGGGTCACAGGAGGACACAAAGTAGCGTCCTCCCGTCACCCAAAGCTACAGCTGGCGGTATACTAACGAGATCCACCCAGCTGCGTGATTGACAGCTGGCTCTGCCTATCTAGAGGCAGAGCCAGCTGTACCCGCCCCCTCCCCCGTCCGTTTCGCCAGTCAGCGCTGGAGGATTGGAGCGGGGAGGGGTGATCCGTGCAGGGAGCTGTGACAATCAGGCCCTCTTTAGGCAGATCATATGACAGGTCCTCTTTAGGCAGATCATATGACTGGCCCTCTTTAGGCAGATCATATGACAGGCCATCTTTAGGCAGATCACATGACATGTCCTCTTTAGGCAGATCATATGACAGGCCCTCTTTCGGCTGATCATATGACAGGTCCTCTTAAGGCTGATCATATGACAGGTCCTCTTTAGGCAGATCATATGACAGGCCCTATTTAGGCCGATCATATGACAGGCCCTCTTTAGGCAGATCATATGACAGGCCCTCTTTAGGCCGATCATATGACAGGCCCTCTTTAGGCAGATCACATGACAGGTCCTCTTTCGGCAGATCATATGACAGGTCCTCTTTAGGCAGATCATATGACAGGTCCTCTTAAGGCTGATCATATGACAGGTCCTCTTTAGGCAGATCATATGACAGGCCCTATTTAGGCAGACCATATGACAGGTCCTCTTTAGGCAGACCATATGACAGGTCCTCTTTAGGCAGATCATATGACAGGTCCTCTTTCGGCAGATCATATGACAGGTCCTCTTTAGGCAGATCATATGACAGGCCCTATTTAGGCAGATCATATGACAGGTCCTCTTTAGGCAGATCATATGACAGGTCCTCTTTAGGCAGATCACATGACAGGCCCTCTTTAGGCAGATCATATGACAGGTCCTATTTAGGCAGGTCACATGACAGGTTGTTAATAGTGACCATCGGCCGTTCTCAATAACAGGCCCGTGTATGGCAGACATGAATCCCCTCTGACAATCTGGTGGCCCCTGCAGGAGAAGTTGGTCCGCCCCCCCCCGGCAGATCTTGGGGGATGGAAGCCGCTCGGTTTAGTATGCAGATGGAAGATTTGCGGAATTAATGGAGCCGAGAGAATTGTCTGCTAATCAGCACTTGTTACAGTCAGAAATTCTCCAAATGGTGCTCAAAACTTTCCCAGATGAAGATTTCCCGGCGCTCCGAGGAGAGCGATTCTCCGAGCTTCATCAGATCCCGCTACCGAGCCGTCCCAAATCACACCGGGGGGATACCGAATACATTGCAGGACAAAGGTAAGAGGACCGCGGGCTGCGCCTGCAACCGCGCCTGCAACCGCGCACGGCGGCGGCGGAATCATTTTCTGTATGAGTAGAGGGAGAATGTATATTGCTGCGTTCACCTTCTAACGTATTTATTACAGGTCGTTATACAGAGAGGTACGTACTGCGCACTCACATTTCACATTTATTGCAGGTGTACGTTGTGACGCAGTATTGCAGGTGTGCGTTGCGGCGCAGTATTGCAGGTGTACGTTGTGACGCAGTATTGCAAGTGTGCGTTGTGACGCAGTATTGCAGGTGTGCGTTGCGGCGCAGTATTGCAGGTGTACGTTGCGGCGCAGTATTGCAGGTGTACGTTGTGACGCAGTATTGCAGGTGTGCGTTGCGGCGCAGTATTGCAGGTGTACGTTG
>NW_017308772.1:73202-74419 GCF_000935625.1 Nanorana parkeri | reverse complement strand
GCAGTATTGCGGGTGTTCGTTGTGGCGCTGTATTGCAGGTGTACGTTGCGGCGCAGTATTGCAGGTGTACGTTGCGGCGCAGTATTGCAGGTGTACGTTGCGGCGCAGTATTGCAGGTGTACGATGCGGCGCAGTATTGCAGGTGTACGTTGTGACGCAGTATTGCAAGTGTGTGTTGCGGCGCAGTATTGCAGGTGTACGTTGTGACGCAGTATTGCAAGTGTGTGTTGCGGCGCAGTATTGCAGGTGTACGTTGTGACGCAGTATTGCAAGTGTGCGTTGTGACGCAGTATTGCAGGTGTACGTTGTGACGCAGTATTGCAAGTGTGCGTTGTGACGCAGTATTGCAGGTGTACGTTGTGATGCAGTATTGCAAGTGTGCGTTGTGACGCAGTATTGCAGGTGTACGTTGCGGCGCAGTATTGCAGGTGTACGTTGTGGCCCAGTATTGCAAGTGTACGTTGTGGCCCAGTATTGCAAGTGTACGTTGTGGCCCAGTATTGCAGGTGTACGTTGCGGCGCAGTATTGCAGGTGTACGTTGCGGCGCAGTATTGCAGGTGTACGTTGCGGCGCAGTATTGCAGGTGTACGTTGCGGCGCAGTATTGCAGGTGTACGTTGCGGCGCAGTATTGCAGGTGTACGTTGCGGCGCAGTATTGCAGGTGTACGTTGCGGCGCAGTATTGCAGGTGTACGTTGTGGCCCAGTATTGCAGGTGTACGTTGCGGCGCAGTATTGCAGGTGTACGTTGCGGCGCAGTATTGCAGGTGTACGTTGTGGCGCAGTATTGCAGGTGTACGTTGTGACGCAGTATTGCAGGTGTACGTTGTGGCGCAGTATTGCAGGTGTACGTTGTGGCGCAGTATTGCAGGTGTACGTTGTGACACAGTATTGCACGTGTATGTTGTGGTGAATTTGCGGTGAATCCTAACAGATGAAGGGAAGAAGTTTGATTCCAATTCTGGAGATTTTGGGGTGAAGCGGCAGAAACATTGTCTCTCTCTCTCTGGAATTCACCAACAATAAAAAAAACTTTGTGCGTCGCTTGTCCCCGGCGGCCACGTCGCTGCGTCCCGTATCGGGACCACCCGGCTCTCCCCTCCCCCGCCCTCTGCGCCCTCTCAGCAGCTTTCCGGGAAGTGGTCATGAAAAGGGATTAGCGGCCGCGATCGGTCGGATTTCACCTGCTTTTCATACCTTGTTAGCGGGCTAAGTGCG
>NW_017308772.1:72778-73170 GCF_000935625.1 Nanorana parkeri | reverse complement strand
TGAAAAGTTTCGTTCTATGGCGACTAATTGGCGATTCTTTTGGTTGGGCTTTTCGGCTTTAAATGAGAGAAGTAATTAGAAAGGTCGGCCCCGCCCCCCGCGAAACCCTCGTAATTGGCTTATTCTGCAGACATTGTGCTGCCACAATGCCGCCCGGCCTTAAATCATCTCCCCCCTCGCCGGGAACAAAATGGCCGCGACAGGTTGACAATGCGTCCTGAGGGCCCGGTGACCTTTTTTTTTGGTGAAACAATTTAAAAGCCTCTTTTGTCCGCGGCGAGTTACCGCCTCATAAAAATGTCTGTTTATCTGTTGTTGAATGGCGCAGCGACGTCGCCCGGTAAACAGCGAGCGTTCGAGCCATAAAAAGCGTCTGCCTGTCCGCGACAAAG
>NW_017308772.1:71503-72611 GCF_000935625.1 Nanorana parkeri | reverse complement strand
GAGGGGAGACACTCATTAAAACTTGACTGTACGGGGAATTTGCATTCGCCCCGCCGAGCGCCTCCTGTCACCCCTGACAGACATCTGTCCCTTCCTCGCATGGCGCAGATCACACAGCAAAGTCATGGCGGGCTGACCGGATACAGGGACCCCGCATATGGCCCCTGACACCACCAAAGGGCCACACATGACCTTCAGTATATGTCACAGTACAGAAAACTGTCAGAGAGCGCCAACATATGACAGAGGACTGTCTGACGCTGTGATTCTTCTTAACTTTCCCAACAACTATGTAGTGCAATGGACTGAGGAAATGCTTCCTCCTGCCTGCAGCAGTCTGATCACTGGGGGAGGGGACACTGAGGAAATGCTTCCCCCGGCCTGCAGCAGATTCATCACTGGGGGAGGGGAGACTGAGGAAATGCTTCCCCCTGCCTGCAGCAGACTGATCACTGGGGGGAGGGGAGACTGAGGAAATGCTTCCTGCTGCCTGCAGCAGACTGATCACTGGGGGGAGGGGAGACTGAGGAAATGATTCCTCCTGCCTGCAGCAGATAGGGGTGATGAAGTCACTGACTGGAGCTCACAGGCGGGTTTATAAAGATAGAAGGTTAAACTTTCCTCTACAATGGGACTGTTGCGGTACATTGCGACATGTCCGGGATTGATTCGTGGAGACTTGTGCAGTGACAGGTCCTCTTTGTTCTATCCCTATACCCTTCGCGGGTCACGCTCAGTGCCGGAGATATTGTCTCCATTATAAGCCTCCGCGCACTCTGATTGGGGTGCGTTGCTCAGTGACAGGTTCTCTTTTAGAGGGATTCTGAGTTTAGGAGATACGAGGAGATGGAAGCTGTAGAAGTTTGGTGCGTCGGTGCCTCGTGCGCAGCGCCTGCTTTATAATGTGCGTCTCGGCACTCTCGCCCGGGATTGTATATAATGATAATAAGAGATAATGGCGTTTTAGGAACATTTTCATATAATAATACAAAATGATTCCATTTCACCGCCGAAATGATTCATTATGTATCCCGATCCCTCTTCACACGTCTCCCCCGCACTCACGCGGGAGGAACACTTCTGTATGCAGATCTAAAGAGAACCGGAC
>NW_017308772.1:69203-71431 GCF_000935625.1 Nanorana parkeri | reverse complement strand
ACCAATCAAGACACCAGAAGTGACATCGTGGCGGCGGAGGCGTCAGTGGGTCGCGCCGTCATCCGTCGGATTATTGATTGCAGATTGAAGTCACTATATGAAGGGGAAAGACCCCTTACTAGCAGGGGAGAGAAATTGGGAGATTTACCAAAATTCTGGCAAAAATTCGGGGGCCAAAGTCAAAGTGACTTTCGTCATGTTTTAGTGGGTGACGGGCTGAAAACAGCTTCTGAGATCATTCACATGTGGCGACTGGTACTCACTCAGCATTGCAATTTGGCATGTGGGCCACTGTGAATAAACCCAAAGGGTAACTCCTTTCATCCCTAACCCTAATGGCAGTGATACCCCTATTCCTAATCCTGGCACAAACCCAAATGCATACCCTAAACCTAATGGTAACCCTAACCCTATCCTCAATGGAAGGCCATAACCCTATCTCTAAAAGTAACACTAACCCCAATGGAAGCCCAAACCCTATCCCCAACAGTAACTCTAACCCTAATGGTAACCCTAACCCTATTCTCAATGGAAGCCATAACCATATCCTCAATGGAAGGCCATAACCCTATCCCTAAAAGTAACGCTAACCCCAATGGAAACCCAAACCCTATCCCCAACAGTAACTCTAACCCTAACCCTATCCCTCACAGTAACTGTAACACTAATGGTAACCCTAACCCTATCCTCAATGGAAGCCATAACCCTATCCTCAATGGAAGCCATAACCCTATCCCTAACAGTAACTCTAACCCTAATGGTAGCCCTAACTCTATCCCTAACAGTAACTCTAACCCTAATGGTAGCCCTAACCCTATCCCTAACAGTAACTCTAACCCTAATGGTAGCCCTAACTCTATCCCTAACAGTAACTCTAACCCTAATGGTAGCCCTAACCCTAACAGTATCTCCAACCCTAATGGTAGCCCTAACTCTATCCCTAACAGTAACTCTAACCCTAATGGTAGCCCTAACTCTATCCCTAACAGTACCTCTAACCCTAATGGTAGCCTTAACTCTATCCCTAACAGTAACTCTAACTCTAATGGTAGCCCTAACCCTATCCCTAACAGTAACTCTAACCCTAATGGTAGCCCTAACCCTATCCCTAACAGTAACTCTAACCCTAATGGTAGCCCTAACCCTATCCCTAACAGTAACTCTAACCCTAATGGTAGCCCTAACCCTATCCCTAACAGTAACTCTAACCCTAATGGTAGCCCTAACCCTATCCCTCACAGTCACACTAACCCTAATGGTAGCCTTAACCCTATCCCTAAAAGTAACGCTAACTCCAATGGAAGCCCAAACCCTATCCCCAGCAGTAACTCTAACCCTAATGGTAACCCTAACCCTTACAGTAACTCTAACCCTAATGGAGCCCTATCCCTCACAGTAACTCTAACCCTAATGGAGTCCTAACCCTATCCCAAACAGTACCTCTAACCGTAATGGAACCCTAACCCCATCCCTAACAATAACGCTAACCCTTATGGAAGCCCTAACCCTATCCCAAACAGTACCTCTAACCCTAATGGAACCCTAACACTATCCCTAACAGTAACATTAACCCTATTGGTAGCCCTAACCCTATCCCTAACTGTACCTCTAACTCTAATGGAGCACTAACCCTATCCTCAGCCCTACCTTTATTCTTAACAGTAACTATAACTCAAACTGTAACCCTAATAATGACCCCAAACTCTAACCCTACTGTAACCCGTACCTTCATTCCAAACAGCAACTCTAACATTTTATGTACATTTGCTCAGTCAGTACAAAAGTATTTATAACCCACCTACAAAAAAAGAAAATAATACAGGAGCTCCGCTGAGCATTCTCTGCACCCGGCAAGTCCACAGAACAGAACCCGGGATCTCTTTCTGGGGTGATATCCTTTTCGGGATTCCCCTGCGTGACGTTCCATCTCATTGAAGAGCTCCGACATGTTCCAAAGAGAAGTTAATAACAATCGGAGGAGATTATTCAATAGTAACTAAGGATGCACCGATACCGATACTAGTATCGGTATCGGTGCCGATACCGAGTATTTGGGTGAGTACTCGTACTCGCCCAAATGCTCCGATACCTAGCACGAGTACTTCCTGTATCAGGAAGCCGGGCAGCGCATCATTACACGCTGCCCGGTTTCCTGATTGGCCAGGAAACGGCTCCATGCTCTCTCGTCACTTGTGATGAGAGAGCATGGAGCCGACTTCCTGGCCAAT
>NW_017308772.1:63898-66973 GCF_000935625.1 Nanorana parkeri | reverse complement strand
CTCTAACCCTAATGGTAGCCCTAACTCTATCCCTAACAGTAACTCTAACCCTAATGGTAGCCCTAACCCTATCCCTAACAGTAACTCTAACCCTAATGGTAGCCCTAACTCTATCCCTAACAGTAACTCTAACCCTAATGGTAGCCCTAACCCTATCCCTAACAGTAACTCTAACCCTAATGGTAGCCCTAACCCTATCCCTAACAGTAACTCTAACCCTAATGGTAGCCCTAACCCTATCCCTAACAGTAACTCTAACCCTAATGGTAGCCCTAACCCTATCCCTAACAGTAACTCTAACCCTAATGGTAGCCCTAACCCTATCCCTAACAGTAACTCTAACCCTAATGGTAGCCCTAACCCTATCCCTAACAGTAACTCTAACCCTAATGGTAGCCCTAACCCTATCCCTAACAGTAACTCTAACCCTAATGGTAGCCCTAACCCTATCCCTAACAGTAACTCTAACCCTAATGGTAGCCCTAACTCTATCCCTAACAGTAACTCTAACCCTAATGGTAGCCCTAACCCTATCCCTAACAGTAACTCTAACCCTAATGGTAGCCCTAACCCTATCCCTCACAGTCACACTAACCCTAATGGTAGCCTTAACCCTATCCCTAAAAGTAACGCTAACTCCAATGGAAGCCCAAACCCTATCCCCAGCAGTAACTCTAACCCTAATGGTAACCCTAACCCTTACAGTAACTCTAACCCTAATGGAGCCCTATCCCTCACAGTAACTCTAACCCTAATGGAGTCCTAACCCTATCCCAAACAGTACCTCTAACCGTAATGGAACCCTAACCCCATCCCTAACAATAACGCTAACCCTTATGGAAGCCCTAACCCTATCCCAAACAGTACCTCTAACCCTAATGGAACCCTAACACTATCCCTAACAGTAACATTAACCCTATTGGTAGCCCTAACCCTATCCCTAACTGTACCTCTAACTCTAATGGAGCACTAACCCTATCCTCAGCCCTACCTTTATTCTTAACAGTAACTATAACTCAAACTGTAACCCTAATAATGACCCCAAACTCTAACCCTACTGTAACCCGTACCTTCATTCCAAACAGCAACTCTAACATTTTATGTACATTTGCTCAGTCAGTACAAAAGTATTTATAACCCACCTACAAAAAAAGAAAATAATACAGGAGCTCCGCTGAGCATTCTCTGCACCCGGCAAGTCCACAGAACAGAACCCGGGATCTCTTTCTGGGGTGATATCCTTTTCGGGATTCCCCTGCGTGACGTTCCATCTCATTGAAGAGCTCCGACATGTTCCAAAGAGAAGTTAATAACAATCGGAGGAGATTATTCAATAGTAACTAAGGATGCACCGATACCGATACTAGTATCGGTATCGGTGCCGATACCGAGTATTTGGGTGAGTACTCGTACTCGCCCAAATGCTCCGATACCTAGCACGAGTACTTCCTGTATCAGGAAGCCGGGCAGCGCATCATTACACGCTGCCCGGTTTCCTGATTGGCCAGGAAACGGCTCCATGCTCTCTCGTCACTTGTGAGGAGAGAGCATGGAGCCGACTTCCTGGCCAATCAGGAAGCCGGGTAGCGTGCCATGACGCGCTGCCCGGCTTCCCAATTGGTCAGGAAGCTAGCAAATCCGGAAGCCGGGCGCCGTGTAATGACGCAGCGCCCGGCATTCTGATTGGCCGGGAAGGCGGCATCATGCTCCCTCGTCATCTCATGAATCATAATATTTAGAAAGTGACCTTAAAGCATTAGTTTGTATTGCTTTAGAAAAAATGTGACCTGTCCCTTTAAGAAAAAGTATCGGTAATTGGTATCTGCGAGTACTTGATCAAAAGTATCGGTACTCGGTCTTAAAAAAGTGGTATCGGTGCATCCCTAATTGTAACAAAACTTCATGGTGGGATGTGAGGAAAACAATGACGTAGAAAGAGAAACATTTGTTGCACTTTTGTCACTTTCAGGAAACTAATGTAACACATATTTGTAAAGTGACAGGTTCTCTTTATTCACATTGTTCTCTATGAGGCACACATTTTGGTATCCTTCAGGAACCGCCACCACTGCTGTCGCTCAGGCGGATCTGTGACATGTCTTCCCCCCTCGGGTGCTCAGGACAGATTAGGAAGCACCCCGGCAGCGATCGTCCAATCCGATCCTCGTCTCACCTTCTCGGTGCCGCTCCAGAAGTCCGGAATTTAAAGGGCAGCACCGCGGAGAGGCTTAGAGACAACTTATGGGCTTAACTGGCTCCCTGGAAAAGGCCAAACATCACGCGCACCTCGCCGACGCTGCCAACTCCGCTCCTCTGCACTTTCTTTGCGAAATGTCAGGCTGATCAATTTTGTCAGAGACTCTTATCTTCCCTCATCTCCTTCCCGAGTTCCGTCTGAGGAGGGGCCCGGCGCAGGTCTGCGTCTGAAACCCGCCAGCGCCCAACACCTGACCCGACCGGCGTAATTTATACCAGAGTCTCCAACCCTGCTTCCACCCCCACCATGATATGAGAAAGCGGCACGGTACAAGAGACTGCTGGAGACCTCTGCCAGGTTACAGGAGACTGCTAGAGACTCGGGAAGCACCAATAGAGATACTGGTATTGGTGCCGGTACTGAGCATTTGGGCGAGTACTCATACTTACCCACATGCTCCAATACTTACCCTGATACCGGAACTTCCGGTCAAAGGGAGATTCCCTCCGACCAGCAGTGCCGCGAGGGAGCACGGAGCCACATTGACACTCTGACACTGACACTGACACACTGACACTCTGACACGGACGCACTGACACCCTGACACACTGACACAGTGACACTCTGACACACTGACACGGACACACTGACACTCTGACACACTGACACGGACACACTGACATTCTGACACTCTGACACACTGACACCCTGACACACTGACACCCTGACACACTGACACACTGACACTCTGACACACTGACACACTGACACGGACACACTGACACTCTGACACACTGACACGGACACACTGACACTCTGACACACTGACACACTGACACGGACACACTGACACTACTATATCTGGTCTTCAGTGATAT
>NW_017308772.1:58420-63396 GCF_000935625.1 Nanorana parkeri | reverse complement strand
TGCCGGCTATTGATCTGCGCAGTTGAAAGGGGCCGGACTGACTCTCCCCGGTGACATGGCGACTCTAATCTTCAATGCGGAGACTTCAGAGGGACGAAACCGCGGAACAAAGGGCGCGCCGAAAGTCAACTCGCTGGCTGGATTGGCTCATTACGGAGCATCGACACGTTCGGCCTTTAACCCCTCCCAGATTCTGCGAGTGCGAGGAATCCCCGGCGCTAATACCGATCGCGGAGACTTGGTGGTGAGTCGGCTCAGCTGAACATCGATCGCCGCTCTCGCCCCTCGTTTAATAATTGAAGCTGTTTGATTTTAGCGTAAATGTGACATCGCCTAATTAAACGATTCATCTTCCCTGGAAGGCCGAGGAGCTGAAAAGTCCCAACTGGGATCATCTGCCGGATCTTTTTTGGGATTAAATAAAGAACATTTTGTCATATTTGTATTTGGTTGTGGGTGGAGCCGCAATCACGGGGCCCCATAAAGCCTCCCTCCCCCAACATTTCCATTGGCCGAGCAGGCGCCGCACCTTGTACACAAAGCGGTGACATCACCACTGTGCTGTATATAGGCCGGGCGAGGATTTATATCTTTGTGGCTGTTGAGGAATATAATGAAATGAAAGTTTTTGTGTCCGGAGTTCCGCTTTAAGGAATCGTCTCGCGGAATCGAGCGCAGGGAAAGATACGATTGTATCCATTTTTTATTTTAGTTACATTTGTATCAAACCGGAACATTCCACCAGCAGGTCTCCGTCGTTCCTCTCCACCGGCAACGAAATTCGAGGCGGAGGTCCTCTTTGAATCTACGTACGTTCACCTCGTCAGTGGATACGGAAATAGCGGCGGCGGCTTCTCTCCAGTTCCCGCGCGTCACGTGACGGGTAATTGTATAACGGCCTTCCATCTGAAGGCTGCGCGCCGCGAGGAGCACCGAGCTATACTGGGAGCGCTAATCTATGTATCCAGGACACGAGAAAAGTACAAGTCTATTCCCCGTGACGCGGCGTTCATTAATCTTCACCGCGCAGCAGGACGCTACCGCGACATTTGATACGACATTATTGGAGGAAGTATTATGTAATCACAGACCGCACAGGCCCCAACGTAGCGCAGAACAGACCGCGCAGCCCCCAACGTAGCGCAGAACAGACCGCACAGCCCCCAACATAGCACAGAACAGACCGCACAGCCCCAACATAGCACCGAACCCCCAACATAGCGCAGAACAGACCTAGAAAAGTACAAGTCTATTCCCCGTGACGCGGCGTTCATTAATCTTCACCGCGCAGCAGGACGCTACCGCGACATTTGATACGACATTATTGGAGGAAGTATTATGTAATCACAGACCGCACAGGCCCCAACGTAGCGCAGAACAGACCGCGCAGCCCCCAACGTAGCGCAGAACAGACCGCACAGCCCCCAACATAGCACAGAACAGACCGCACAGCCCCAACATAGCACCGAACCCCCAACATAGCGCAGAACAGACCGCACAGCCCCCAACGTAGCGCAGAACAGACCGCGCAGCCCCCAACGTAGCGCAGAACAGAGCGCACAGGCCCCAACGTAGCGCAGAACAGACCGCGCAGCCCCCAACGTAGCGCAGAACAGAGCGCACAGGCCCCAACGTAGCGCAGAACAGACCGCGCAGCCCCCAACGTAGCGCAGAACAGAGCGCACAGGCCCCAACGTAGCGCAGAACAGACCGCGCAGCCCCCAACGTAGCGCAGAACAGAGCGCACAGGCCCCAACGTAGCGCAGAACAGACCGCGCAGCCCCCAACGTAGCGCAGAACAGAGCGCACAGGCCCCAACGTAGCGCAGAACAGACCGCGCAGCCCCCAACGTAGCGCAGAACAGAGCGCACAGGCCCCAACGTAGCGCAGAACAGACCGCGCAGCCCCCAACGTAGCGCAGAACAGAGCGCACAGGCCCCAACGTAGCGCAGAACAGACCGCGCAGCCCCCAACGTAGCGCAGAACAGAGCGCACAGGCCCCAACGTAGCGCAGAACAGACCGCGCAGCCCCCAACGTAGCGCAGAACAGAGCGCACAGGCCCCAACGTAGCGCAGAACAGACCGCGCAGCCCCCAACGTAGCGCAGAACAGAGCGCACAGGCCCCAACGTAGCGCAGAACAGACCGCGCAGCCCCCAACGTAGCGCAGAACAGAGCGCACAGGCCCCAACGTAGCGCAGAACAGACCGCGCAGCCCCCAACGTAGCGCAGAACAGAGCGCACAGGCCCCAACGTAGCGCAGAACAGACCGCGCAGCCCCCAACGTAGCGCAGAACAGAGCGCACAGGCCCCAACGTAGCGCAGAACAGACCGCGCAGCCCCCAACGTAGCGCAGAACAGAGCGCACAGGCCCCAACGTAGCGCAGAACAGACCGCGCAGCCCCCAACGTAGCGCAGAACAGAGCGCACAGGCCCCAACGTAGCGCAGAACAGACCGCGCAGCCCCCAACGTAGCGCAGAACAGAGCGCACAGGCCCCAACGTAGCGCAGAACAGACCGCGCAGCCCCCAACGTAGCGCAGAACAGAGCGCACAGGCCCCAACGTAGCGCAGAACAGACCGCGCAGCCCCCAACGTAGCGCAGAACAGAGCGCACAGGCCCCAACGTAGCGCAGAACAGACCGCGCAGCCCCCAACGTAGCGCAGAACAGAGCGCACAGGCCCCAACGTAGCGCAGAACAGACCGCGCAGCCCCCAACGTAGCGCAGAACAGAGCGCACAGGCCCCAACGTAGCGCAGAACAGACCGCGCAGCCCCCAACGTAGCGCAGAACAGAGCGCACAGGCCCCAACGTAGCGCAGAACAGACCGCGCAGCCCCCAACGTAGCGCAGAACAGAGCGCACAGGCCCCAACGTAGCGCAGAACAGACCGCGCAGCCCCCAACGTAGCGCAGAACAGAGCGCACAGGCCCCAACGTAGCGCAGAACAGACCGCGCAGCCCCCAACGTAGCGCAGAACAGAGCGCACAGGCCCCAACGTAGCGCAGAACAGACCGCGCAGCCCCCAACGTAGCGCAGAACAGAGCGCACAGGCCCCAACGTAGCGCAGAACAGACCGCGCAGCCCCCAACGTAGCGCAGAACAGAGCGCACAGGCCCCAACGTAGCGCAGAACAGACCGCGCAGCCCCCAACGTAGCGCAGAACAGAGCGCACAGGCCCCAACGTAGCGCAGAACAGACCGCGCAGCCCCCAACGTAGCGCAGAACAGAGCGCACAGGCCCCAACGTAGCGCAGAACAGACCGCGCAGCCCCCAACGTAGCGCAGAACAGAGCGCACAGGCCCCAACGTAGCGCAGAACAGACCGCGCAGCCCCCAACGTAGCGCAGAACAGAGCGCACAGGCCCCAACGTAGCGCAGAACAGACCGCGCAGCCCCCAACGTAGCGCAGAACAGAGCGCACAGGCCCCAACGTAGCGCAGAACAGACCGCGCAGCCCCCAACGTAGCGCAGAACAGAGCGCACAGGCCCCAACGTAGCGCAGAACAGACCGCACAGCCCCCAACGTAGCGCAGAACAGACCGCACAAGCTCACAGTCTCAATATGCCCCTGTCTAAGGCACCATCCTCCGGTGGGGCGAGATATATTATTATATACAGAGGTAATATGGAGTCATAGTTCCCCAATACAGGTGTATAAAAAAGGGCCAGGGGCCCCTACAGGGGCGGGAGGTGAGGCAGGGGTGCCAAGCTGTGACGGACCCCCCACCTGGACATCTCCTAATCCCCCCGTTTGCTATAAAGTCTCCGCCTCTACAGCCGTCCTATACGTGACTCACAAAGCCGTTTTCATCATCCCGATGCCCCATATTGTGTCACGCGCGGCCCCTGCTAGCTCAGCTCCAAATATACATCCGCTCGACAGCGTTCCTAACCATCAAATTATACCCGTATCCTAATCTTTCCAAAAATATATTTAATGAGAATCTAATGGTTGCCATAGCGATCAACTTTATTTTCCATTGAAATGCTGAAATCTGCATACGTGCTGCGGAGCCGAAATCCTGGGGGAGAGGCAACGCGAAGACGCTATTTTGAGGTTAATATGTTTGAAGCGGAGAATTAATCAGAGCCGATTCCCGAGCTTTACATCGTTCCTAAATGAATGTTTTAGGGGTTTTTCTCTCTGTTTGTGGGGGAGGGGACATTAGAGTGTAAGCTCCTCTGTACAGAGACTGATGTGACGGTGGGGGAGGGGACATTAGAGTGTAAGCTCCTCTGTACAGAGTCTGATGTGACTGTGGGGGGGACATTAGAGTGTAAGCTCCTCTGTACAGAGACTGATGTGACTGTGGGGGGGACATTAGAGTGTCAGCTCCTCTGTACAGAGACTGACGTGACTCAGGAGAGATGGTCATGTGACCAGACTGAGCATGAATGTGATTAGTCATCAACCTTTTTTTCGACTCTCCTGACTTTGGCCGGCAGGACGCAGAAGGTGAAGAGACATGTGGACTATAATTACCCTCTGCCCACCGGTGCGGCGGGATGATCGTGGTGCGTTGGGGGCAGTTCCAGAAAGCGCTAATGATTTCTCCCCCCGAGGATAATAAATTTCCTTTCGGATCAATTTGTTCCCGGTAGAGAGCTCGGAAATAAACAGTTATGGCGCGGCATTAATGGAGACTGTCGTTCTCGCTATCGGTGATTTAACGCCATGATTAGCAGCTCATAAACAATTTAAAACACAAAGTCTAATTAGTTTTTTGGGAAGAAAAAAGGGGGGACAGACTTCTCCGTTATGTTTTACTTTTCCAGCGGCGCACTTTTTAATTAAATCTGAATGTCACAATAAATTTTAAGTGTTTTATTGCCGGTAGAGCTCACGGGGCTATGCAGGCGGGGGCGCGCTTTATGGCGACGGACGGCGCGTGCGAGGCGCTGGGGGGAAAAGGAGACGTTTCTCTTCTGTGTCTGGGATGGACAAAGCCCATTTGAGCCATATTTGCTTTGGGGTA
>NW_017308772.1:54710-58263 GCF_000935625.1 Nanorana parkeri | reverse complement strand
CATCCAGTGCCCCATGACCCGCAATCCTAATAAAACCCATACCCTCCCCCTGCACCCGCCGACCCCCATCAGCATTCAAAATCCATCGCTGGAGATGAAAACAACTAAACTTAGTGAGCAGATTCACATCTGATCCTGTGAGAGCCGATTTGTAGCTTCCGCTACAGTCGCCCTTCTGCTCCACCTTCCCAATTTTTTAATGCCTCTGCAGTTTCATCCCCGCAAGTCCTTTGCTCCGCCTCTCCTGACGCATTTATTTTTATCATTAATCAATATTCACACTTTTTATTAATGCAGAGAAAACGTCTTTGTAGTGACGTGTACTGCATCTCTCTCCTGCGATCTCAGGCACCCTCAGGGGGCGTGTCCATGACACACTGGGATTACAGGAAGGCAAGGGAATGACAATGAATGTCATTCAACCCAATGAGAGGACTGACTGAGTAGCAGGTCTATCGGGGGTAGGGCCAGAGAGGTGAGTACTGCAGCTTTAATGCCCCTTGGGCACTTCATTTAACAAATTTTTTTGTAAATAGTGGAGTTCTGCTTTAAGTGTCATTCAGGTCCAGTCTGGAAATGGTGAGTACAGAGACAGGGTAGAGTCAGGACCGAGAATGACACCCTGAGACATATACAAAGCGCACATCCCACCAGCACAGGGTTCAGTTTTCCATCCAGGCATTCCTGTAGTGCCCCATCCACTTCACTCCCTTTCATAAATTTGGTGATCTGGGAACGCCTGTTTGTATAGCAGGAGAAGAATTCCTGGACACGCCCACCCCAAAAAGTCTGAATAAGAAATCTACAGCCATCAATTTCAACCCTATTTCAAGTGTCTGACTCTGATTGGTGATATGTCAGTCAGACAGACAGGAATTTGCTGGTAAATTATGGATTGGTGGTGGAGCTCTGAGACCCGGAGTAGAAGACAATCAGGAGTCAGGAATAGCGATGAGTGGATTGGCCCGGATTTGGTTTGCTTGGACGCTCAACAAACCCAGCCGGAAATTACGGGTTCAGTGAATATCCAAGTGAACCGAACTCAGGACTGACTTTGCTCTAGTAACCAATGACACTGCGCAAACTGTACAGAATCATTGGTTACTAGAGCACTAGTGCCTGGACTGCACATCATCACTGATTGACAGGCATGTGCACCTTCCTACCAACTCAACCGCCAGTCAGCCAATGATACTGTGCAACTCAACCACCAGTCAATCAATGGCACTGTAGTCCACCAATGACACTGTGGGGCTCAACCACTAGTCAACCAAGGACACTGGGGCTCAACCAGCAGTCAACCAAGGACAATGTGGGGCTCAACCACCAGCCAACCAATGACACTGTGCAACTCAACCACCAGCCAACCAATGACACTATGCAACTCAACCACCAGCCAACCAAGTACATAGTGGGGCTCAACCACCAGCCAACCAATGACACTATGCAACTCAACCACCAGCCAACCAATGACACCGAGCAACTCAACCACCAGCCAACCAATGACATAGTGGGGCTCAACCACCAGTCAATCAATGATGCTGTGTGCACAGCACAATGTCTTTGCTTGCTGGGATACAGAGGGAGGCTCAGCAGATGAGTGAACTTCCCAAATCCTTTGCCCGTTTGGCAAAATGCGAACAAGGTGGCTTTGGGTCAAATTCACGGTCAACCCTAACCTGAAGCTCATCCCTGGTCTAGCTATTCTATGCAGATCTCTGTCAGGTGGGGTATCCCCGAGGGTCCCTGATTAGCCTTTAGAATATTGGAAGGATGAGAACTCCGCAGAGCTTGAATGAGTCCAGTAAGAATTATATTGTAGAAGACACGGAATCAAGACGCCAACCACCTGATTACTGACCAGCCACACCCACCACAAGCCTAAACGTTCAGCTGGTGTGTGATAAGATAGATAGATAGACACTATATTGCCAAAAGTATCGGGACGCCTTTACACGCACATGAACTTTAATGGCCTCCTAGTCTTAGTCCGTAGGGTTTAGTATTGGGTTGGCTCCGCCCTTTGCCGCTATAACAGCTCCGCCTCTTCTGGGAAGGCGTCCACAAGGTTTAGGAGCGTGTCTATGGGAATGTTGGACCATTTGTGAGGTCAGGTACTGATGTTGGGGGAGGGGCTCGCAGTCTCCATTCTGATTCAAAGGTGTTCTATGGGGTTGAGGTCAGCCGGGGTATCCCCGAGGGTCCCTGATTAGCCTTTAGAATATTGGAAGGATGAGAACTCCGCAGAGCTTGAATGAGTCCAGTAAGAATTATATTGTAGAAGACAAAAACATTTTGGGGCTTAAAACTGCCCCTTCATCAGGGCTAAAAGACGCCAACTCACGCGTTGTGGGGTTCTCCTGATAATCGAAGGAATCTCCTTGTAGCAAAACGATTTCCCCGCAGAGGTCTCGGCTGGTCAACAGGACAGAAGTGCGATCGCAGGAATATATTGCTGAGGGTTAAACTTGTTAAGCGGAGGTCAGACCCCTTGGAATAGCGGAGGTCAGGAGACAGCAGAGGTCAGACTATGGGAGGTCAGAGTACGGCCGGATTATAATGATACAAGATGTCTATCGAGCTCCATCCTATCCGCTCGGGGAGAAGAGATATTCCTTCCACCCCCTCCCCCTCCCCCGCCATCCATGAACACCGTCACTTCATTCGGAGATTTCATAGATTTGAGCCGCAAATAGTTCTCATTAGGAATATTTACAATGCAGTGAATGGAACATTCACCAAACATTCACATGATTCAGGTGAATCAGTCGCTGTAATTTAAAACAAATGCACCAGGAAGATTCACCTGCAGTGAATGCAGCCTTATATATACATATATACGTTTTTATTTGTTTATTTTTATGTTCTTGCTATTTTAATATGTAGTTGGCTCCTCCCATGGCATTAATATGTAATTGCCCCCTCCCATGGCCATTAATATGTAGTTGCCCCAACCCTTGACCATTAATATGTAGTTGCACCCTCCCATGGCCATTAATATGTAGTTGCCCCCTCCCATGGCCATTAATATGTAGTTGCCCCCTCCCATGGCCATTTATATGTAGTTGCCCCCTCCCATGGCTCCATTAATATGTAGTTGCACCCTCCCATGGCCATTAATATGTAGTTGCCCCCTCCCATGGCCATTAATATGTAGTTGCCCCCTCCCATGGCCATTTATATGTAGTTGCCCCCTCCCATGGCCATTTATATGTAGTTGCCCCAACCCATGGCCATTAATATGTAGTTGGCCCCTCCCATGGCCATTAATATGTAGTTTCACCCTCCAATGGCTATTAATATGTAGTTGGCCCCTCCCATGGCCATTAATATGTAGTTGCCCCCTCCCATGGCCATTAATATGTAGTTGCCCCCTCCCATGGCTATTAATATGTAGTTGCCCGCTCCCATGGCTATTAATATGTCGTTGCCCCCTCCCATGGCCATTGATATGTAGTTGCCCCCTCCCATGGCCATTAATATGTAGTTGCCCCCTCCCATGGCCATTCATATGTAGTTGGATCCTCCCATGGCCACTAATATGTATTTGCCC
>NW_017308772.1:52636-54287 GCF_000935625.1 Nanorana parkeri | reverse complement strand
CATGGCCATTAATATGTAGTTGCCCCCTCCCATGGCCATTAATATGTAGTTGCCCCCTCCCATGGCCATTAATATGTAGTTGGCTCCTCCCATGGCCATTAATATGTAGTTGCCCCCTCCCATGGCCATTAATATGTAGTTGGCCCCTCCCATGGCCATTAATATGTAGTTGGCCCCTCCCATGATCATTAATATGTAGTTGGCCCCTCCCATGGCCATTAATATGTAGTTGCCCCCTCCCATGGCCATTAATATGTAGTTGCCCCCTCCCATGGCCATTAATATGTAGTTGCCCCATTGTGGCCATAACGGCCTCCACTGTTCGGGGAAGACCCACCACAATGTTT
Source organism: Nanorana parkeri (assembly GCF_000935625.1). Classification (NCBI taxonomy): domain Eukaryota; kingdom Metazoa; phylum Chordata; class Amphibia; order Anura; family Dicroglossidae; genus Nanorana; species Nanorana parkeri. Next base: position 53,940 of record NW_017308772.1, on the reverse strand, counting down.
AGGGGTGCGTCTGGGGGAATTTGCCCCGTTTGTGAGGTCAGCTACCGATGTTGGAGGAGACGCGGCTCCCAGTTGCACTCTTATGTGCAGTGTGGGTGGATCGCAAGGCCAGCTGAACAGAATTACTAGCGTGTGTGTGTATGTGAACTCTGCACTCCGGAGTTCAGCTCCACCCATCGTAATGCCGCCGTTGTCGCGCGCGATCCGATCATCGAACTCGGCGGATTATTTCCTTTAATAAATAAATCGGACAACAAATCTGCAGATGTTCCCATCGGGGGGCCGGGGGAGGACGGTGATCGCATTTTATGATATTAAAAAAAATGAATTAATTTATAAAAGCTTCAGCGAGACAATTTCATTTGCACTTTCGCGGCGTCGGCGTTTGGCAGCGCCTTTCTTCTCCTCCGATCTCCCAATTAAACGGCCGGCGCACTTGTCGCCGCCCCCAATGGCGGATAGTAATTAAGGTAACAGCTGGACTCTTTTCTTTTTTTTAAATGGATTAAAATATATTCTGATGTACTTACGTCCCATAACCTCGTCTGCTAATGCGCACATCTGTTTTGCAGCGGGCAGCGGACGCCATGTTGCCGCCAGACGTGAGAGAATAATAGCGCTGCCCGAGGGGGTGTCTACTGGCCGCCCGCCGCTTAAAGGGACAGCACCACCTTCCAGTATGTGTCTATCCTGACACCACCGCACTGCCCACACCCACTGAGAGCCAATATACATGAGAACCTCCCAGCTCCACCCACCTGATTACTGACCAGCCACACCCACCTGATTACTGACCAGCTCCACCCACCTGATTACTGACCAGCCACACCCACCTGATTACTGACCAGCCCCACCCACCTGATTACTGACCAGCCACACCCACCTGATTACTGACCAGCCACACCCACCTGATTACTGACCAGCCCCACCCACCTGATTACTGACCAGCCCCCCCCACCACAAGCCTAAACGTTCAGCTGGTGTGTGATAAGATAGATACACTATATCGTCATTAGTATTGGGACGCCTTTACACGCACATGAACTCTAATGGCCCCCCAGTCTTAGTCCGTAGGGTTCAGTATTGGGTTGGCTCCGCCCTTTGCCGCTATAACAGCTCCGCCTCTTCTGGGAAGGCGTCCGCAAGGTTTAGGGGCGTGTCTATGGGGATGTTGGACCATTTGTGAGGTCAGGTACTGATGTTGGGGGAGGGGCTCGCAGTCTCCGCCTCTAATTCATCCCAAAGGTGTTCTATGGGGTTGAGGTCAGGACTCTGTGCGGCCAGTCACGTTCCTCCCCCCCAAA
>NW_017308772.1:51266-51985 GCF_000935625.1 Nanorana parkeri | reverse complement strand
GGCCGACCACTTCCTGGCTGAGTTGCTGTTGTTCCCGGTCGCTTCCACTTTGTTATAATCCCAGTAACAGGCGACCGCGGCGGAATGTTTAGTAGCCGGGAAATGTCACGGACGGACTTATTGCGCAGGTGACAACCTATCACGGCACCACGTTTGTAGTCACCGAGCTCCTGAGAGCGACCCGTTCTCTCACCGATGTCTGTAGAAGCGTCTGCATGCCGAGATGCCTCGTCCTATACACCGGGGGCCATGGAGGGGATTGGAGGACCCGAATCACATGATTGGGAGGGGGGAGGGGCCATTACTTTTGGCAATATAGTGTATATAGATAACAGACAGATTTGGGGTGGCGGGACGGCGGCCGCGGTCGGTGGGATTTGCTCTTCCTGCGTTGGGTTCCTGCTCTCCGGATCTATTTTTAGGCGGCTCTCTTCTCCGCTCGATCGATGGCCTCTCTGCGACCATTATAACCTTCCTGCTGGCGGAGGATCCGCCCCCGGCACGGCCGAGCTAAATGGCTCTTTGATGCGCCGAGGCCGGGATGAAATTTAGGAGAAAATAATTACAAATCTATTGATTTTCGGGGTCGTTGTACGATGAGCTGAACATCCCGGACGAAGTTAATAAATATACATTAGAAGCCGCAACAAACAGCTGGACGCTCCGTCCGAGAACCGCGGCGATCAGAGCGCCAGAGAGGACGCCGCTGGATGGATGAA
>NW_017308772.1:37686-51217 GCF_000935625.1 Nanorana parkeri | reverse complement strand
CCGGCCCCGTATTGTGTCCCCGGCCGGCCCCGTATTGTGTCCCCGGCCGGCCCCGTATTGTGTCCCCGGCTGGCCCTGTATTGTGTCCCCGGCTGGCCCTGTATTTCGGCGCGCGGCATTTCACGCCATGAACATTTCAACGATTCCCGGCGGTGATGGCGGACGATGCGCTGACCGCGGTTCGCCGTCTATCACATTTTACCCTTCAGCTCCCCCTCAATGACAATTCTCTTCTTCCCGCCAGCCGCCCAATCAATGCCGCAGATACTGACGAGCGACCTAATCCTCCGCAGGCGAACCGCTACCGTCGCCGACCTCCCTTTACATTCCCGCCAACCTCAAAAACTCCCCCCTGGAAATCCCGCGGATGTCTAATTGCATTCCCCCCGGGGGCCCCGGGGCCGATATATAACACGGCGGCGCGGGTGCGTAGATGCCGGCGGGGTGTACCGGTGCGGGAAGTGATTACCGCTCAATTGTTCTCTCACCAAATCCTGGCGGGCTTTATGAGCGAGGCCGGAGAGGGCGCTCGCCAAGCGGAGGCCTCATCTGTATGGTCATCACATCGGACGCCAACGCGCTGGAGAACACAAAGTCAATCCCACATTTCATTTAACCCCTCGGAGGAGGAAATGACTTCCTGCCACGGTCACGCGGTCACATGTCTGATGTTATTATGTATCCAGCAGAACAGCCACTTTATGGTCCCGCGAGGACAGATTCATGTGGAAAAGCAGCTCTGGGCCGTACTTCACTCAGGTAGAGAAAAGTCCGGTCATCGATGTGTCTAGCAGAGCTGTGTCAATCTCAGGACTGAATGGACAGAATTCCAAATCCCTCTTTTAAAAACCTCCCAAGATGAAAAAAATTAGAGATCAAGTTCAATTTAATTCGTCTATATTTTGCCTTTCCTTGGCCGGCTTCCCGGCCAATCAGGAAGCCATGCCGCGAGTCATTACGAGGCTCCATGTTCCCTTGCGGTACTGCCGGTCAGTGGAAGTCTCCCTCTGACTGGAAGTTTCGGTGTCGGGGGTAAGTATCGGCGCATCTCTACATAGCTTCCTGAACACATCACAGCACCCTGCCTTAGTAATCCTCTCAAGAGCCCTCAGCCCGGATGTAAGCAGTGGGCTGTCTCTTGGGAGGAGTTATGCAAATATCTACATGCCTTGATGGTTGGACGGCAGTCTGGAGGAGGTAACGCCCACATGTGATGTGAGCCTCCATGATTGACAGAACTGAAATCCAATGACTGAACAGTCAGACTGGGGAGAAAAGGCTAGATGATGCCGGATGTCCTCCAGACAGGAAATGAAGAGGACTCTATGTGACTTGCTGCAGCTTCTGATGCACATTGTGAGAAGCTCCCAGTGTACCGTGACATCAGAGGAAGCCATTTCAGTTAAGTACAGTGACTTTGCCTAGGCTGAGATGATGTCATCAGTCTGCTGCAGGCAGGAGGATGCATTTCTTCAGTCTCCCCTCCCCCAGTCATCAGTCTGCTGCAGGCAGGAGGAAGCGTTTCCTCAGTCTCCCCTCCCCCAGTCATCAGTCTGCTGCAGGCAGGAGGAAGCATTTCCTCAGTCTCCCCTCCCCCAGTCATCAGTCTGCTGCAGGCAGGAGGAAGCATTTCCTCAGTTAAGGTGAGGGGCTGCAGCACGGGCTGATCTGTGTCAGACATTTGCTGCACAGGCCCCAGGATTGACATGATTGTGTCATCTCTGAGACGGCATCTCAGTACAGGAAGTAGATGGTGACCCTGCGTGATGGCTGAACATGGTGCCGTCCTTCTGGAGAGAAAAGCTGATGAAGACATTGTCTGGGGGGGGGTCATGTGATCTCTGTGATACTTGGAAGTGTTACACTGACACGTTACACGCTGCACTGTACATGAAAATGAATCCGATGACAGGTCCTCTTTAGGGAGATCATATCCATTTGTAGATGAAATATCCGGCAGTGTTACATTGACACACTGTTATTATTATAATCTATCTGACGCCAGCTCCCTGTCTGTGGGTGCCGAAATGTGCGCGCCCCCGTCCTCCGCGGGCAGACGCGCTGCGTTTTCCGTCACGCGCCGCGTTATTTAGCCTCAGAGAAGAACTAATATTTCCTTCCAATGAGGCGCGGGCAACGTCTCCGAGTAAAACCCGCAAGTTAAATTTAAAAAATAAGAGCGAGCCAATAAGCTCGTCAAATAGCGCGGCGCGAGAGAAAATTACCCGTCTCCGCGAAGAGAGAGAGAGAGAGCGAGAAGAAAAAAAAAAAAGTGGAAAGAAATGTATAAATGTGAATCTCGCGGTGGAAATTAGACGACATCAACCCCCGAGAAACGGAATAACACAAAAAGAAATATTAACGTCCACTTTTTAAATCAATAGAACGGCGCTCGGCGGAGGGATCGCCATGGCAACCCGAGCACAAAGAATAAAGCAATTCCTATTATATGAAAATAAAATCACAGCCCGCAGCTCCGGCTTTATTACGGCCCGTTGATAGATCGCCGACGCGTATTTATTTGAAATATTGCTTTCGAATCAATCATTTCATGAATGTACAAATTCCGCCCGCTTGTCGGGATGAAGAATTTATGCAAATAATAAAAAAAAAACAGGAAAAAAAAAATAAAAAAACCCGACATCGGCGCCCGCCGCCGCCCCCTCTTCTTTATTTTATTTTTTAAACTTAAAACGAAGTGAACGCGTTTTTTTAATGAGCGCCTCGGAGGAGACGGTAAGCCAATTTTCGCGTGACCGGCGTTAAGAACATTTGGAGGCGAAGGCCGGACGGATCTAAGAGGTGCTTATTATAATCCCCCCCTCTTTTTTTTTTTGTCATACGCCGCGAGTGGGGAGGGGCTTCTCGTCTCTCTTGTCCATTAAAAGAACATCAAAGGCAGAGAGAGGAGATTGGCGGGAGAGGGATGGGAGTCGGGGCTCCTCGCCACCGCGCGAGTCTGGCCGCGTAAGTCGTCGGGTGTCTACAGATTGCGCGAAGGAGCGCAATGAATCAAATCTGGACGTACAACGGACGGCTCGAGGGGATCTGGCGGTAAATGGCGTCCGAATACGTCACAGGCTGACCAATCAGCGACCTCCGATCCTCAGGTATCCAATGAGTTGAATTCCTTTCGCTCCGACGATTTTCGATTTGCGGCGTTCTAGAAGTTTGGAAGCCGGTAACAGATTTTCAAAGCCAAAAACCTTTTTTTTCCCCCCATTTTTGGACATTGTAGATCCGTTGTTGGCAAACTTGGCGCTCCAGCTGTTGTAGAACTGCAAGTCCTATGATGCAAACTAGGCAGTGGCGTCACAAGGGGGGTGCGGCCCGCACCCGCGTGACACCATTGGAGGGGTGACACCAAAATCACTCGCAGTCATGGACTGCCCGACAGTATCAGGAGAGGGGAGGGGACCCGGCGGCATACCTTATCACGCCGGGTGACTGTCCCCTCCTCTCTCTGCCAGCGTCCATCACCAAGATGGCCGCCGGCAGGTATCAGAATACTGCCGCGCGTGCGCGATGACGTCACGCGCATGCGCAGTGACGTCTCGGCGGGGTGATACTCGGTTACCGCTCCGGGTGTCACCCAGCCTCGGGACGCCACTGACACTAGAGATGCACTTACACCGAGTATTTGGGCAAGGACTCGTACTCACCCAAATGCCCCCGATGCCTATACCGAACCCGGAACATTTGGTATCAGGAAGCCGGGCGGCGAGTCATTACAGGCCACCCAGCTTCCCGATTGGCCAGGAATCCGGCTCCATGCTCCCTCGTCAGCAGGGGGCGGGCAATGACTCCTGGTTTGGCTGACCAATCAGCGACCTCCGATCCTCAGGTATCCAATGAGTTGAATTCCTTTCGCTCCGACGATTTTCGATTTGCGGCGTTCTAGAAGTTTGGAAGCCGGTAACAGATTTTCAAAGCCAAAAACCTTTTTTTTCCCCCCATTTTTGGACATTGTAGATCCGTTGTTGGCAAACTTGGCGCTCCAGCTGTTGTAGAACTGCAAGTCCTATGATGCAAACTAGGCAGTGGCGTCACAAGGGGGGTGCGGCCCGCACCCGCGTGACACCATTGGAGGGGTGACACCAAAATCACTCGCAGTCATGGACTGCCCGACAGTATCAGGAGAGGGGAGGGGACCCGGCGGCATACCTTATCACGCCGGGTGACTGTCCCCTCCTCTCTCTGCCAGCGTCCATCACCAAGATGGCCGCCGGCAGGTATCAGAATACTGCCGCGCGTGCGCGATGACGTCACGCGCATGCGCAGTGACGTCTCGGCGGGGTGATACTCGGTTACCGCTCCGGGTGTCACCCAGCCTCGGGACGCCACTGACACTAGAGATGCACTTACACCGAGTATTTGGGCAAGGACTCGTACTCACCCAAATGCCCCCGATGCCTATACCGAACCCGGAACATTTGGTATCAGGAAGCCGGGCGGCGAGTCATTACAGGCCACCCAGCTTCCCGATTGGCCAGGAATCCGGCTCCATGCTCCCTCGTCAGCAGGGGGCGGGCAATGACTCCTGGTTACGAGGGAGCATGGAGCCGGCCAATCAGGAAGCCGGGTGGCGAGTCATTACACTACACCGGAAGTCCCAGTAAGGAATAGAGATGTGCGATTCGTTTCGTTCCGAATCAAAAGTCGTACAAATTTTCCGAAATTCCGACATTCGGACACATCTGAGTTTCCGAATCCCGAATCCGAATTTCCCTTTCCGAATTTCAGATCCCGTCCAAATTTCGTTCAAAAACTAAACGGAGACTTTTGACTAGTATCGGTGCCGAGTATTTGGGCGAGTACTTGCACTCGCCCAAATACTCCAATGCCTAGCCCAATACTTCCGGCCCGGCTTCCCGATTGGTCGGAAGCTGGCCAATCAGGAAACCAGGCACCGTGTAATGACGCAGCGCCCGGCTTTCTGATTGGTCGGGAAGCCGCCTTCAGGCTTCCTCGTCACCTCATGACGAGGGAGCACGGAGTCGTCTTCCCGGCCAATCAGGAAACCGGGGAGCGCCGCGTCATTACACAGTGCCCGGCTTCCTAATTGGCCAGAAAGCCGGCTCCATGCTTTCTCGTCACCTAGTGATGAGAAGCATGGGGAGCCGAGTGGCGAGTCATTACACGGCGCCTGGCTTCCTGAATGGGACTTCCAGTATTCGGTATTGGCGAGTACCAGAAAAAATATGTCGAAATACCGGTATCGGTACATCCCTAGTAACTTCAGACACTGTGTATCCATTCCTGAGACAAGGCAGTCTGCTGCAAAACAGAAGTTCTGCAGAGCATGAGAACAGATACGGATTTAAAAGGAAGAGCAGCAAAGAGAAGGGAAACCACCATGGATTACAGTAAGGCGCACATTACAGTATTGTTTCATGTTAAAAAATCTGAGGGTTTAATGTCACTTTAAGTGACTAATATTTTATTACGTCTTTTTAACTAATCGTTTGTGATTTTTGATACATAATATCATTCTTTGTTGCTCTGCATTTGGTGTCCCGTGTCATATATTCTTAGTTACTACATTTGTGTTGGTGGCACTGAAAGGATTAACGATCCGACTTTATGATTCCGCTCCATATATATCGATTGACTGAGTGCGTTTCGGTGCCGGATTTCCAAACATTTTCACACATGTCTGGAAAGGATTTCACGACAACCTTCACAATATATATATATTAGGGATGCACAGATACTTTTCGAGTACCAGTGCCGATACCAGTGCCGATACCAGTGCCGATACCAGTGCCGATACCAGTGCCGATACTTGGCATTTTCAGGAGAACTCCCAGGGTTGCAGCGGTTGCAGCCGGGACCGGGCTCTGGCGCTCCCCCACTGTCCTGAAATCATCAGTCTGTATTGTTTTAGAAAAACCGTCACATGACAATAAACAAAAATGTATCAGAACTCGTACTCGCAAAACTGGTATCTGTGCATCCCGAATATACATATTCATAAAAACAAAATCATACATTAACTGCCTCCGGGCCGGCCGTAGTAGAAAAACTCCTCCCCCCTCCCCCCAGTGGTGATTAAATACCACCAAAAGAAAGCCCTATCTGTCCCTAAAAAATGGTATAAAATTCATTTCAGTACAGCGTTGCGTGACGGAATAAACGTCAGTCAAAGTACCGCAGCGCTGAATACTGAAAAATGGCCTGGATGGGAAGGGGGTCTAAACACCTGGTCTTGAAGTGGTTAAAACTGAGATGTACAAGTCCCGGGAGCTCCGTGTGCTCCTTACACATGACAGCCGCCTCCTAATTTTTGAATTTTTCTCTAGTCTAGTCCTGGAGCTCAAAAGTATCGAGTACTGTACTTGGTATCTGTGCAACCCTAATATATATATATTTTAAAAAAACCTTGCTGCCCCTTTAATTGTTACCGCGCCGGGCACTTTAAAAAAAAAAAAGATTCATTGAGTGCAAACACTTTGATGGAGCCGCGTAGGGATAATCCATAGAAGAGCAGAATTAGCCGTCACAAAGTGACTTGAGTACGTGACAGAGCCGGGCGGAGCGGCTCCCGGCCAACAAAGGGTGAAGCTTTTAGGCAAGAAGCGGCAGGTGATCTCAGCTCTTCTGCAAGTCCTAATGCTTGTAAAAGGCACTTTTCCAGGCCCTGTAATTGGGCATCAGTAGTTAATGTAGAGTATTGACTGCATTACATGCTCCTGTGCATCCTCTCTCCGTAATGCCAATTGCATCACCTTCTACATTTGCCATATTGCTTAGCCAATAGCTGTTAAAAGCAATCCAAATCATGAATCAGAGAGGAAACTTTTAGCCAGCCGCTGCATCCGAAGGAGACAATTTACGGTCGAGTTAATCCGGGTACATTAGCGAGACGTGGATTCGGAGAGACAGAGCAATTTATGTTACTTTACTATTACCCTTTATTGCTCCGGATAGACAAATGAATAGCAGGGCACCGAGTAAAAAAAAACAAAAAAAACATGGAGATATAAAAGGGTCCATTTTCTAAGAGGAGAGCGCCGCGCTATGCAAATAGGTCAGCGCAGAACGGGCCGCTGCCTGGACTTTTATTGGAGATGTGGGACCCCCAGGGACTCGGCATGGCAGGGGCAGGAGATGGCTTTTAAACAATCCATGAGTGCATCTTTTAAGATTAGCGTGAGTGCGGGGTGGGCGGCCATCTTGAACGCACTTTAAAAGCAGCAGAGGCGTTCTGGATATGGTATATACACCGAGTGGCCGGATTATTATATACACCGAGTGGCCGGATTATTATATACACCGAGTGGCCGGATTATTATATACACCGAGTGGCCGGATTATTATATACACCTGACGTTTGTCGGCAAATTAGCTATAATTTGGCGCTGAAGTTGCTAGAGGGCCAGACCATTATAAATAGGGAGGTGGATTTCCTCCATGCTGTCATTCCAAATTCACATTTCTGGATACATTGTAACATCAATGTATCAGGTTTTCAATGTAAGTGGATGAAAGGCCTTGGAATGACTTTATTAGCACCCATTTGATTTGTTAGATATACGGTGGGGATCACCGGCCCCTCCATGGACGAATGCCCCCCCCCCCCGATCCCTCTGAAAAATGGCCGGTGCCCCATTTCATGGCTATAAGGCATGCAGGTTCACTTCTGCAGGCAGAACCAATCTCCGGTGATACTGTGCAGAGTCCATACATACAGAATAAGAACAGATACCGAGAATGACACCCAGCATACGGGACAAGGGAAGTGGTACTGTGCAGAGTCCATACATACAGAATAAGAACAGATACCGAGAATGACACCCGGCATACAGGACAAGAGAAGTGGTACTGTGCAGAGTCCATACATAAAGAATAAGAACAGATACCGAGAATGACACCCGGCATACAGTACAAGAGAAGTGGTACTGTGCAGAGTCCTGCTGAGACTTGTAGTTACAGATACTGAGAATGAATTACGGCATACAGGACAAGAGAATTCCATACACAGAGCATGAGAACAGATACCGAGAATGACACCCGGCATACAGGACAAGAGAAGTGGTACTGTGCAGAGTCCATACATAGAGAATGAATGTGATTTTGCAGTAGAAACAATCTGTTTTAGATTTGCAAGTCACCTCTTGCCGTTGTCTCTGCTGAGACTTGTAGTTCTCCATCATGTATTTACATTACGCATTGTTCACAGCTGGAAGTCAATGAATGTTTTTAGGCTCATTGAAGCTTTAACACAACCAGAAGGATCTTGAATGTCATTGGACTCAGATGATGATAAAATAAAGATCCTCCTCCTGGTGTCCTGGCTTTGTGAATGGAGATCTTTGTGTCTTATTGGGAGTTTGGAGGTTGAATCCTGAATAGAGTTTGCTCCTGGTATTGGCGGGACATCTGACTGATTGATGAATGGTGTTTCCAAACAATATATGTACCAGACGGCCCGGCATGGATCTCAGCATGTCACCATATGCTCCATACAACGTGTGTGCTGATGTGCGTTGCGTAGGGGCGGTGTGATGAATTGTTACAATGTATTGCAGTGTTTAAATTTTTTCTACTTTTTTTGGAATGTCACAAAGTGACACAAATGACGTCTGTGCCCGAGAACGTATTGCTCTGCCTTAAAGGAGAACTATGAGGGGGGGGGGAGGGGGTGATTTCCACTCACCTCATAGTTCTAGCCGACCTGTGACAATGAGACTGTCACAGGTCGGCTCAGTAGATCGGGAGGTGAGCGAACACATACCGGGTTTGCTCACCTCTCGATCCTGTCACGGCTCTCTGCCGTGACAGGGGGAGGGGCTGGATTCCCCTCTCCCCGCTCCGATCTGCCAGCGCTGACTGGCGGAACGGACGGGGGCGGGTACAGCCTCTAGATAGGCAGAGCCAGCTGTCACTAACGCAGCTGGGCGGATCCCGGCGACTAAGTCGGGATCCGCTCCGGCTGCGGCATCTCAGTATACCGCGAGCTGTAGCTCCCTATATACTGAGCTTAGGGTGACGGGAGGACGCTAGTTTGTGTCCTCCCGTTACCCTAAGGAGAACTATGGGGAAAAGCACTGACCCCATAGTTCTCCTTTAAAATATAGACACGTTACATTTTCACAGGTGAACCGGACACACAGAGAACAATTGTTTTCCTTCAATGATCAATGCAGCTCGAGGCCCCTGGTGTGAATGAGCCCTAGAGGACAACTCCTCGAAGAGCCGGTCAGTGTAGCACATGCAAGTAACACCGATGGGTGGGATTAAAGGACTCCATCCCTACATAACATGGCAGCAGAAGACGATCCCATTATCACTAGTTGGGACAAATACTATTCTGATGCCTCCAACGGCCAGCAACAAATGTAGAAATTTGAATGTTACTTTCCTGCTTGTGGCCTGCTCCTCTCCTATGTCATCAACGAACCAGGAAAACCAACTCAGCTCCCAGTGCAAGAGAAACTCACCAACCCCTGCTCCCAGTCAGCAGCATGGCAGAGCGGTGGCTTAGTGGGTAGCACTTCTGCCTTCCTGCACTGGGGTTCTTAACTCAAATTCCATGCTGCATGGAGTTGGCATGTTCTCCCTGTACTTGTGCAGGCTTCCTCTTGCACCAAAGACGAGCTGGCAGGTAAATAGTCCTAGTATGTGAGATTGGGACCTTAGATTGTAAGCTTCTTGAGCGCAGGCAGTGGTGGAACTATCGCCATAGCGACTCAGGCGACCACTATGGGGCCTGGGGGAAAGGGGCGCCCGGCCAGGACGAGGTACAAAGGCGTCCCCTTGATGCCGTGCAGGCCGCCTGGGTCTCTATGGCATCTCATGCTGCTGGCTGTCACTGGCGGCTGTGAGGAGGAACGTGCCGCTGTTCAGATCACTGACACCCTGTTCCTCCTCACAGCCACTGCTGAGTCAGTGACAGCCAGCAGCTGCAGAGGAGGAGGAGGTGGGGCCCGGCAGCGGAGGAGGAGGCGGGGCCCGGCATTGGCAGCTGAGGAGGAGGGGCCTGGTGGTGGAGGATGAGGTCTTGCCCGTCAGCGACCAAGCGACCATGGAGGAGGAGGAAGCAGGGCCCAGCAGTGGTGGAGGAGAAGGTCTTGCCCGTCAGCAACCATGGAGGAAGCGGGGCCCAGTGGTGGAGGAGGCTGACAGCAGATCGGGGCTGACAGTTAAGAGGTGTGCAGGGGTGTGACCAGCCCACCTGAGACCCTGCAGAGCCCATCATAGAGAGTCTATGGTGGGCTCTTCAGGGTCACTCTCAGGTGGGCTGTGTGGGATCTCAGTTGGGTTCTACAAAGGGTGTAACTAGCTACAGGGCCCTGTGATTTCTAGTTACTCCCCTGAGTGCAGGGACTGGTGTGTATTGTTGGTGCCCCTGCACCTAATGTGTGAGGGTCCCAGCCTCTGAGGGTATGACGTACATGAGTACATACGTGTACATTGGGCTGCCCAGAGGAATCAGTTTGCATGGCAAAGATGAGCGGGGCTACAAAATGTAAGCACATGGTATCTGTAGAAACATATCAGACTACAGAATCAATTCCGAATACAAAAGAATTGCGCTGTTCCTCTGTCATGGTCCTTATTGTTATTGCCACTTAACTCCTTCCATAACATCTGTTCCTGTTCAGCAAAACTTCATCTCTCCACCAAAGTCAACTCAACCCCACAGAAGAGTCAGATGTGTTCATAAAGAATCTGAAATCTTCCACCGCTGTTAAATCTTTGCAGTTTAGCGGCTTCACTTTCAGTGTTCAAACCCTCCGGATACAATAAATTAACACAATTAGGAAACAATGTATCACTTCTGAATAAATAGAAACATAAAACCATCACCCCGGAGAGAAAACAAACACAGCTCAGGGGACAAAGTGTGAAAATAACAAAACAAACTGAAACAAATAAATCCAAATGTATCCAAAATTCTACAGAACATCCTTCTTCTATCACCAAACTTCATTCCTCATATCACCCCATTCCACAGGGAACCTCCCTCCACCTCAAACTGAACACACGCAAAGATATTCTTTACTTTTCTGTTATGGAAAAACTTCCCTCGTCTCAGGACTCCTCAAGCTGGATGTGTTCCATCTTTAATTGCACAACTCCGCCATCCAGACACCGATAAAACCAGAAGAGCAAACCGCACATAGTGTAAAATCCTACAGACAGAGATCATTTGGTGTCTGCAGCCTCTTATCATGAGATGGTTAAATGTCTCTTATCATTAACCAACCACCATGGAAATGTTATTCCACCTCTAATGACCCCGGATGGGGCAGCAGCAGGCCAATTACATCTTAATGTCCCCGGACTCCCCTCCTACCCCCTTTATATTACCCCTTACCCCCGATAATGTCCCCGGACTCCCCTCCTCTCCCTTTTATATTACCCCTTACCCCGATAATGTTGATGGAGGACTTCTATGTTGTCACCCTGTCACATGGGCTTCCAATGGAGACTACAAGTGGCCATTTCAGTACACATGACACAGACATGATCTAGTGTTGTCACCATCAGGAAACTCGCTCTGATACATGTCGTGTAGCCGTCACTGGAGTGCATGTAGACAGGAAGTGGCTGCAAGGAGGCTGCAGGAGATCCTCTGCACTGAGATAGAACAAAGGAGGAAAATGGTCAAAACAAGGATTTCATTTAAAAAAAAGACAATTGTTTCTGATACTCGGAGAAAAGGAAACGTCGCGTATTTCAGGCTCACAGACAAGAACGCGGATGATGGAGTTCAGTGTCCCGGCAATCACATTACAGACCTTACAATTCAGAAGCTGGTCAGTCTCAGCGTGACACATTGTATCTGAAGGAAGTTGCGTGTTAAAGGTTGTACAGTTTCCTCACACACACAAAGATTTGGTTGACATTTGTGCGATATTGGGGTCCCCCTGCGCCCCAAGACTGAAGACCGTTGTCAGATCTCTCGTATTCATAACAAAGCTTCTAAAATCAAACAAAACCCCGAAGTGGGTGAGGCGGGACTGGGGGGAGACGAGACCACCGTGTCGCCTGCACCTCGACTGATCTGTCTCAGGACAAGTCTGCGGATAGACCTCCGATGACCACACACGTTACAATCCGCTCATTCAACCTGCTTTATATCTCCCGGGTGTCGGGGCCTTTCTGATGGCCTATAATCTGATTGGATATTAGCTGATTGCGTAGCTGGGGCCTGACATGACACTTGTTGGTGAATCCGGTAGATGGATTGTATGGCGAGGGCAATCAAAACCCTGAAGCTCGCCACACAATCTGATTGTACAGCTGTGCAGTGTGAGGGGAAATAAGGGGCCTCTGATGGTTCATATTGTTTAATAGGCTGAGGACCAAGAAGACTATGAAGACTATGAAGACTATGGGGGGGGGGTTGTGGAGGAAATTGGGGTCAGTGAATTTGCCATTGCCAGCTTATTAGGGGAAAAGCAGATTTTAAGACAAATTTTTTTAACCTCTCCAATGGGTGACCCCCACCATGGTTGTCTAATGTACCTACATATATGAGAACATCACTGTCTTCTGTAGCGTGGCCACAGTCCCTGACTGTCTTCTGTAGCGTGGCCGCAGTCCCTGACTGTCTCCTGTATTATGTCTGCAGTCTCTGACCATCTCCTGTACTATGTCTGCAGTCTCTGACCATCTCCTATATCATATCTGCAGCCTCTGACCATCTCCTGTACTGTGTCTGCAGTCTCTGACCATCTCCTGTACTATGTCTGCAGTCTCTGACCATCTCCTGTATCATGTCTGCAGTCTCTGACCATCTCCTGTATCATATCTGCAGTCTCTGACCATCTCCTGTATCATGTCTGCAGCCTCTGACCATCTCCTGTACTATGTCTGCAGTCTCTGACCATCTCCTATATCATGTCTGCAGTCTCTGACCATCTCCTGTACTATGTCTGCAGTCTCTGACCATCTCCTATATCATGTCTGCAGTCTCTGACCATCTCCTGTACCATATCTGCAGTCTCTGACCATCTCCTGTACTATGTCTGCAGTCTCTGACCATCTCCTGTACTATGTCTGCAGTCTCTGACCATCTCCTGTATCATGTCTGCAGTCTCTGACCATCTCCTGTATCATATCTGCAGTCTCTGACCATCTCCTGTATCATGTCTGCAGCCTCTGACCATCTCCTGTACTATGTCTGCAGTCTCTGACCATCTCCTATATCATGTGTGCAGTCTCTGATCATCTCCTATACTATGTCTGCAGTCTCTGACCATCTCCTGTACTATGTCTGCAGTCTCTGACCATCTCCTGTACCATGTCTGCAGTCTCTGACCATCTCCTGTACTATGTCTGCTGTCTCTGAAAGCTTTCTGAAGCATTACATTCAATAGATGTGATGTGTGGCCTTTTGGGTGATGTCAGGGGCCACACTTGGGGCCCCCTGTATCATGAGAGTTGGCCATCGTTGCCCTATTGTGTTTCTTCAATAATGACCTGCGTTGTCAATACAAAAAGTTTATAAAACAGAAGCAAAAAAATCATGTAGCAGTCTCTGGTGAGACATATGGCGGCCTGCGATACTTATTACCCC